>NW_005843125.1:254827-273664 GCF_000455745.1 Alligator sinensis | reverse complement strand
CGAAAAGAGCCCTGGGACTCCCCAGCTCCTGTGGCAGCCTCGGGGCTTTGTGGGGCTCGTGCAGAGCCCCCTATGTGGCGTGGGGCAGCGGGGATCAATCCCCGCCGGGCAGGAACTGGCGAGTTCAGGGTTTTGGGTTTTTTTTCTTAAAGGGCTGGAGCTGCAGCAGGCGGGGAAGCCATGTGGGGGGCTGGGGCAGGTGGTCAGGGGGCTCATGCAGAGCTCCCCACACAATGGGGGGCCGTGGGGATCGCGCCCCCCCCACCCCCCCACAGCACCCAGTGCATGGGGGCTTTTTTTTTCCAAGTGCTGGGACCTGGGGCAGGCGGGGCAGCCATTAGGGAGAGTGGGTGGGGGATGGGCCTGGGTGATTTGGCAGAATCAATTCGGGACATCAGGTATAGATGGAAAGGGGCATGCACCGCTGAAGCAATTGTTGACCAAGCCTCCAAGAGCTACTGAATAGGCCTGTGTGAAGTGGCTAGTATTTGCTCCTGCTGGTTCCATTCCTTGCCCGTGCTCTGCAGGGGGCTGCACCTTAAGACTATTCACGTGTTGAAATCTGTGTTCAAGTCAAGCATGTAGGGAGCAATTGTACTCCAAGAGTCTGCACTGACTACTTTGTACAAAAATGCTGACTGGCTGTGTCAGCCTCAAGCCCTGGCTGGTATTGGACCTGGTTCTCTTCCCTGTTCTACCTGCAGTTGTGAAGGGGTGGTGTTAACATTTCCCAAGTTTGAGAGAGAGGGTGCTTGAATTAGGGCATTCTTTATTAAAGGTATTTCCAGCTCTGGACCTTGCTCTCAGAATGTGCGCCTGTGTTCAACAGGGCTGAGATCAGTTGACCTTCAGGGCAGGCCACAGTTAGCATCTAGTTTACACTGCTGAGTGGAACCAGAGGAAAAAAAATGCAAAAAATGCTGGGAGATGCAAGATACTGGTTTAGGCTATTAGGAAAGGACCACAGGGGTCACTTTTTATGACATGTAAGGTAAATGGATAGCAGTGAATATGGTTTTGAGAGTGCTGTCATTAAACAGGTGTCAGTATGAGTTGGGGATTCAAATCTTTAACTACTTTTGGTAATTCAGAGGGGCTGGGAGCTGCTGGATGTGATGTCCCACACACATGGGAGACCAGAGACAGAGCATGTGATCAGAACATGGTTGGGCAGAGGCGATGTGCCTTTGTGTAAATAATAGAATAGAGAATGTGCTAGTTTCATTGCTGAAGTGCATGTGCAAGTGCCTTTTTTAAAGGCTTAGAGCATATGATTTAGAGTAGTGTGAGTCACCTCTGGCTGGAAGAGGTGTGGTCATTCCCAGTGCTGCTTCTCCCCACAGGCCTTCTTACCACCCTGGGCTCCCAGCAGCTGAAGATGAAGTTGCCTCCCACCCCTTCTGCTCAGAGGGGAGCATCTCTCCTCCTCAGCTGATATCAGTATCATTGTAGAAAGGTCACTGAGGGGATCCTGTATCTGATTCTGCCCCCTTCATTACCTGCATGTTTTTTTTCATGGATCTGAAAGGTACCCCTGCTGATGGCTTTGCTGTGAGGAGCAGCCCCATTGGCAGGGCTGGGGAGCTGTCTGAGGCTTAGTTTACACAACAGTTTTCCTGGCAGAGCTGTGTCAACCAGTGGTGTGAAATATAGCACCCTGTAGCCAGTGTGGCAGCAGCAGCAGCCCCCTTCCTCTGCCCATCTGGATACAGCTGTACCATCAGAAGAAGGGCTTTTGTCAGCTTAGCTTGCTGAGTTGAAGAGGTGGTGTAGCTAAACAGGCAGGAAAAAAACCCTTTTCTAGTGCCATGTGCCTTATGTCCACTAGAGGGCTCTCCCAGCATAATTATGCCAATCTGAGAAACCCTTAGGAACAAAACTATTATGACTCTTCTCCCTGTGCAAAACAGGGATCAGACCATTTGGGTCTTGGCACCAGAGGCTAATCATCATACCCATAAATCAGTGGTTCTCAACCTTGTTAGGCACAAGGCACCATCAGAAAATGTCAGTTCTTAATTTTCACTTTTTTTAATTCAGAAAAATAAAAGAGCAATTCTGCTGTTGCAAAGAACTCAGAAAGACCATGACAGGTCAGAATGCTTTTAAAATGATGAATTCCCGTTTGAAATCTCTGGGTTTATCTTCTGAATCATATTTGTACACACAACAGGTGCTAACACTGCATGGCATCCTATAGCACTCCCTTGAAAGGATGCCATGGCACCGCGGGTGAGAATCACTGTCAGGGAGAGATGAGTGATGATGTCCTCTGGAAGCTGAAAGGAGTTTGTAGGATTTGGCATCCAGCTAGGTAATTTGAATGCAATTCAAAGGGTGTGCTTTTATTTTTAAAAAATTAGAAATGTAATGTTGTTTATGTAAGGGGTAGAATTTGTGTTATGTACAAGTGTGAACCAAAACTTCCAAAAAGCAATGGGCTGTGTACTGAAAGACAGAAAAAGGAGTTAAGGTGCTAATGATTTTATGAACTTTGTTAGAGCAAAAAGTACCAGAACAGTTAGATAAGAAAGGAAGGTGAAAACATATGGGGCCCTTGGGCACCAGCAAGTTTTAAGAACAGCAAAGGTGTATAATTAAGGGCCTGGAAGGCTCCTCTTTTAGGATGGAAAAACAAGGCATCCTTGGAAGAGAGAGTGAGAGGAATATAGAGATTAGGTTGATGGCCAGTTCTGTCTTGGTAAGGTTAGTATGGTGCCCCTGAAGGAAGAATGGACATCTGCAGCCTAGGTTCTGAACCATTTCTGGGAGACTAGTACCCCAGAAGTAGATGATATAATTGGAAATTTAACAGGTAAAAGAAACTGAAAGAGAAGGGTTCTTTGCTATTAATAGCAACTAATGGAACAACACTGTCATGCTTCTCGGGACTCCTAGGTGGCTTAGTCATGGCTTTGAGTGCTGTTCAATGTTTATTCCTAATATTTCTGTGCAAATGTTGCTTTAGTAAAATAGTGTCATGATGTGGGATGTTACTTCTAGTGCACACTTGGAGTAATCTGTATAGTAGTGCTTAGCTTTTCATTGTAATAGAAGAATTTTCAGCTGAATTATTGGCAAGTCTGTAGCATTCACAGATGTTTAGGGCTGGAAGGGACCTTGTGAGATTATTGGGTCCAGTACCCCTGCTCTGGGCAGGAAAGACTGCTGGGGTCAAATAACCCCAGCAATGTGCATGTCCAGCCAGGGTAGTACAGGCTCCAGCCCTGAGGGTGAAGATAGACTGCAAATTGTAACTGAACTCTTCCTTCTTCTCATGAGACAAAGGATTAGGACTCAAGTTTGTAAAGTGGCTTTTTCTTGCAGGCAGAAGAAGTCTTGGGGAAATGGCCGTGGCTTTTTGCCAGAGCAGAGCAAAACAGTTCTCTTCCTATAGGCAGGCTTGCTAAATTAACATGTTGCTTTTTCTTTCCAGCTCCAAGCTCTACATGGCTGACCTGGAATCTGCATTACACTATTCCCTGCGGGGAGAGATAGAGAGGTTCTCTGTCCTAGAGGGAGAGCGGCTGGCAGCCCTGAAACACTATGTGACAGTGCTGGCCAAGGTGAGCACTAAGCACTCTTCAGCCAGTCATGGCTTCAAATGGCTGGATGGTCCAGTTGCCTCCTCATCCCAGTAGTAAAAGCCTTGTGTTCCTGATGTAAGAAATGAGACATTTGACAGTTGTCTCACTGTTATCACGGCAATTGGTAGGCTGCCCCATCATGTCAGATTAGAGGAGAGGTAGTCTAGCAAGTGAACCTACACTTGTCCCCTCACAGGCTGGTTGATCAGGGTTCCAGATAAATCAGTGTTTCCTGGTTTGGTTGGCCGAGGAGGAGGGCTCAACCTGTTTCTAAATATCACATTCTGACCTGATTTAACAACCTTTCCTTCCTCTGTGCTTTAAACATACCTATACCCTAGCCAGACTATAACAAACCCATTTGAATGATGGTCATGTGTGAACCTGCTTTAGGAACTGTGGTTGGGTCCTTAGTCTAAATATTTCAGGAACTAGGAATGGATCATCCACTGAGCTGGGAATGAAACCTCCCCCCCTCCCAAATCTGGACTAATCAGTCCTACCAACCCTTCTTATAAACCACAGCTTTGAAAACCCACATTGCCATATTCACAATTCACAACCACCTCCTTCGAACTACCACAAAGTGAAGTCCCTGTGGCAATGATGTGTCTCCCACCTCTACCACAATGCAATATGTTTCCTCCAGTTTCCTGCTCCTGTCTCTGCTTCTGCATGTGAACTGGCTATATCATCAGAGAGTTACCAACCAGTGCTTTCTGTGCTCAGCAGCCTTTGAAGTGTTGGGAACACCTCTTCTTAACTATGGTATATGGATGACCTGGGAGCTGTCTACAGTCTCCTACATAATCCCCCCCCATAGCCAGTCACTTTGAAACATTTTGACTCTCTCCACCGCCCCGACTTCCATGATTTTTTGTTTCACAAGACACTAAGTCCTTTGAAATCCTCTTTCACTGGATCAAGGTTCCCTCCCTTTACCTTTTCCCCCACTCCACCCACTTTACTGCTCATAAGGAGCTATTTTACTGTGATATAAAATGACTGCTGATCAATCTTTTAGAAACATTCTGGTATCCATAGAAGTGCCTTTGGGGTGGCCTATTATCCTGTTTTCTTTAGAGGCTTGGGTCTGGGCCTGAAAAGCTTGGAAGAAGCTCTGAGAAGAGCTTCAAGAATGCTTTAAGGTTCTAGAAAACATGCCTTTGTAGTGAGAGATTTAAGAAACCTGGTGTATATAATGTAGTCAAGAGCAGGTTAAGAGGTGACCTGGCAGTGGTCTAAAAGCTCGGTAAGAAATTCCTGATAGTAAAGGGTTCTTAAATCTTGCACAAACTATATGCTTGTGAATCCCAGTGTCAGAAGCAGATGCTGGGCATGCTCAGCCTAGAAATAAGGTGCACGTGTTTAACATTTGGATAGGGGATGGTCCATGGAACTGGAGGGGTTCCATGCCAGGGCTAAGCATCTGGAAACTGCACCCATGCCACATTCAGGAGGTGATGGCGTGGACAGGCAGAAGTGGTGATAGTGTAGATGCAGCTTTCAGCTGCCTATCTCCAGCTCAGGTACTCACTGGCTGGAAGTTATATCCCCATTGTAGCCAGGGATGGGGGGTGTGGGGAAGTGGCAGTGCCATGACTACAGCTTCCCAGCTGCCTGGCCTGCAAACAAAGACCTTTGCCACTAATGTGCTGCTGAAGCCCCCTGGCCTGCATTGGACTGGAGCCCCAGGATTTTCCAGCCTACAGCTTCTAAAGTTTGCCAACCGCTGCATTACAGTGTGTAACCATTGGAATAACTTAGCTAGAGTAAGGTAGAATCTCTGAGGTTTGCAGACATTTCATCAAGACAAGCTGGTTAGAAGGGATGCTGTAGCTCAGATTGAAGTTCTGGACCTGTTGCAGAAATTACCAGGTGAGACTTTCTGCCTGGTTTCACAGGAGGTCTAAGTAAGTTATTATAACTGTCACTTGCAGCCTTAAAATCTTTGAACCTAAATATAAGTCATGAGTGCAGTGAGTCTTAGGTTCTCAGCTTAGACCTTAGTTCCTTTTGCGCATTACCAGACTGGACCATTACTAACAGGTGAAGCTGGCAGGCTCTGCATGTAAAAGCACTAGGGCTGACTAGCTAGGGGTGCTGCAGGTCAGGAAAAGATGCATTTGAAGAGCTGTGTGAGGAGGGCATGACTATGAAAGGAGCAGTCTATACTGAGAAATGCCTGTGATGATATCTAACAGCAGTAGCAATGTCAGCTTTTAGTCTTCAGAGATACGCAACAGAGGATTTGAGAAATGCACAACGAGTCCAGCTCACCATCTTCTGTCTCCCAGCAAAGTTCATAGATCGTGAGCTGCTGCTGAGGGAGGAATGGTGGCTTTGCAGCCTCCCTCCTGTGCTGCTCTCTCCGTATCAACATTTACGCCAATCTGTTCTTAGTTTGGAAATAGCTGGTGCTGAGCATTGAACAGTGGTATTTCAGACATTGGCCACTAGACGGAGCAGTACCACCAGGATTGCAATGTTCTAGCCACCTTTGAACCCAAAAGCTTGCTTAAAAATTGTTTTCCAACTATTTAAGTTGGTCTAATAAAATATATCAGATTCACCCAAAGAACCTTGTCTGCCTAGCCACCTAGAACAACTTAATCTGCTCCAGTCCACAGAATTTGCCTTCTCTTCTGTGTTCGTCAGCTCTGGCTATAACTATTGCTGTTTCAGGAGACATTTAAACTAAGGATGTCTTGGTGTGGAGGGAAGTATTAATTTTGATTTTTTTTAAAGTAGAAAATCATGTTGTGGCACCCAGCCTGCATCTCCAGCATCTTGGGGTATAAACAGATGTTGCCAAATGAAGCAGATCAACTGTGCCAGGATGTGTCCTGACTCTTCATTGCGTGAAACGGACATTGCCTATTGTCCCACAGGGTCATGCCTCTGCCACTTCTGGGAGTGGCTGGGGCCCAATCCTGTGGGAGTACACTAGGGCATGGCACATCTCTACAAATGAGGGAACCTCAGTTTTCCTGGCTGGCAGAGGTACGCCTGGGGAACCTGCTGCTGTGCCTCTGCAGTTAGGGAAACTCCAGAGGATGCTGCAGAGATGTGACACCAGAGAATCCAATGGGAATTTCCAGAGCATGCAGGATCGGGCTCCTGAAACCCTGGAATGCCTGCCTGGGGTGGCTGGAAAGCAACTCCAGGCTTCCTGTACTCTCCTGCCTTAAAGCAGACACAGATCTACTGCAAAATAGTGGTACAAATGACTCCTACCTACGTTGTGACCACAAATTTAGGCACTTGTGTTGCGACAAGGGTCGTGGACATCTGTATGCTTGGCCTTTGTACTGCCGTGAAAATGTTTATGGTGGCACAAAGGTGATGTCTGTTTCCACCTTTACAGTACCTTTAGAGAGGACGGGAGGATGGTTGCAGTTTTCCAACAGAAATGTCAGGGTTAGAAATTAATGGCTGCCCCCCTGGGTGGATTAAGTCCATTTGCCTGTGTTTCCCTTGTATAGCATAACAGGTTGTCCATGTAGAACAGATGAGTGATATCCCAACACTCTTTGCCTCTCTTCTTTCATTCATTCTTCTCCTATTTGCTCGCCTGCTGTTTTTGTCCTTCAGCCCTGCCTGTCTCCATGTGTCTGCCTCTGTGTGATATGGGTCTCTCTTCCTGCTTGTGTGTGTGTCACTCACTTCTCCTGTCCCTGGAGTGCTTGTGGTTTTAAAGTGCTGATACTAATCGGATTTGAGTTGACTTATTGTCAAAGTAGCTTTCTGTGTTCCTCAGAGACTATTTGGAGCTACAATTGAGATTTGGATCTTGGCTCTTGGCCCACAGGACTGACTTGTTTGCGTGGGCAGCACTTTGAATACAAATGAAAAGCCCTCCCAACATTAGCTGCTTGAATCATGACCGAAGGGTCCCTTCATAACCAGCTGGGCAGACCTGGGCCTCGGGTACCTGTGAGCTCTCTCACAGCCAACGTTCTGTTATCATTCCCATCCTGGGATTGCCTGAGACTGTCATAGCTGAGAGTTTCTCCCAAGCAGTGTCTCACTGTGCTCTCCACTTTTGTCTGAAGGAGGTTTGCAGAGAGCACTAGGGCACAGCAGGACATTGCTAGGAAACTGAGTTAGTTGTTGCATGAAGATTTCTGTTATGTTACTCCCCAAAGGTCTAACTCCTTCTGACTTTCCTGGAACCAAAGTCAAGGATCTCCACTATATCTGTGCTCACCTCAGTCACAACCAGGGTTGAGGCTGTTCTCCTTCATCATACATCCTTCTCTGTTTTTTTTTGTTTTTGTTTTTGCCTGCAGTACTTTCCTGGACGTCCCTATGTCAAGAACTTCCTGGGCTCTCTGGACACCTGGCTGAAGAACCAGAAACAATCAAATATTTCCTGCAGTGCCTTAGAGGAAGCCTTGAAGAATAAAAAAAATGTAAGGCACTTGGAGAATGTTTCCAATCAGCCCTGTTGTGGGGTGGGGAGATGGCATGTGTGTCTGTTGTCTCACTGGAGTTCAGCCTTCTGCTGTTGCCTCCCTTTATCTCCTGGTTTATCACTGGGGTTGTTCCAGCAAAATCATCCCTGTCTGTTTTTCCCCATCAGGCTCCAAAACCAGCAGTACTGACACACAGTATGACATGGGTAGGATGCCAGGGCAGTAAGCCTCACTTCCGAGGGTATCCCTGTTCTCTCTGGACCTTATTCCACCTACTGACAGTTCAGGCATCAAAGTACAAAGCACGGACTGCAGGTAAAGACACACCCTGTCTGTGTACCCAGTTCAAATATAACAGCTGTTGTGCCCATACAGAAAGGGTTGGGGAAACTATCCTGTCAAGCAGGCCCAAATTCTCCTCAAGTCAAAAGGCCTTAGAATGGCCTTAGCTTTTGGGGGCAAATAAGGCATGTTCCAGCAGAGGCAGAGTTGTCAGAACTGAAAATTTTCTCTGGAATTAGATGGCAATCAGGAATGGCTACATTGAGGTGGCTGTGTTTGTCAAGGGGAGGGAATTTTGAAGCTGCAGGAATTACTAAAAAAGCTTGTTCCATCTTTGGCTTCTGGCCCTGACAGGGGTCCCAAGTGCCAAGAAAGCTTGCTTGTTTGGCTGGCCCCTGGCTTTGCCCCACATAGAGCTTTCAGATGGGTCAGTGTACCCAAGGCTGCCTGCTCTGGAGGTGTTTAGTCTCCTGAATGCACTTTAACTTCAGAGAGCTGGGAGGCTGCCAGGAGGAAATTAAAGGGATTGTAGATCCTGTTCTGCAGGATCCAAGGTAGCTTGGTGGCTGTTTGGATAGTAAGGTACATGCAGTGGCACCACATCCCTCTGAGACATAAGGTATCCCCAGCCCTGCATGCTACACTGACAGGGCTGTCTTATCTCCTCCACCAGAGCCGTTAGAGGTCCTTGGCGCTATGAGAGGCTACATCCGTTACTTCTTTGGTTGCCAAACCTGCTCGAAGCACTTTGAAGCCATGGCAGCAGAGTCCATGAACCAAGTGAAGAGCCTGGATGAAGCCATCCTGTGGCTTTGGTCAAGACACAACCGGGCCAACGCGCGGCTGGCAGGTAATGATCCTGCCACTGGTATTGGCAACAGCTTGGGAGAGGCATGGGGAGCATGGGATTTTTCCCTATCCCTGATAAGAAGGGTCCAGACCGCCCAGTCCTGTCTGAAGGAGGGATGGGGATCAGGGTCACATGAACAGCCAAGCTGTAAGGCTTGGGTTTAAAGTGAACCTTTCACAGATGCCCATTAATACTTTAAGAAGTGGCTGAGTCAGTACAGGTGTTTGGTGACACAGAGCATCCCTTCCACCATAGTGCAGGGAGATCTTTCCTCTTTTAGCGACCACTTTGCAGGCTGCCAATCACTTGGGAAGCAATGCTGGGGATAAGGGGAAAGCTTGAATCCAGGCAGTGTGCCTTCATGCCCCTCCCCAGCAAATTGAAATTTTGTTAATCAAGGCCTGCAGTGAGTGAGTAGCCCATAGTGAGTATCTAAAGGTTAACTCTGCAATCTAGAAAGAGGTTGGCAAGGAGAGGGTGGAGCTCACAGGCCCCTGAGGTTAAGGGAACAAGCAGCTGGCTGCTCCGAGACCGGGACCGCCCTAGAGATGGAGTTAAATCTTATCTGGCTTCCCACAGGACACTTTAAAAGATGACACGTGCCCTGGGCGGACCCTGGTCCTGAGACATCTCTCCAAATGCTCCATTTAACTTCTCCTTCCCCTCCTGCCCAGACACACAGACGCTACCCCTCCCCCTCCTCCCACGTGCCTCTTGAGTCCACTGTAGGGAGGAGTAGGGGACAAAAGCTATTGACAGCTGAAGGGGGAGAAGACTAGTGTCCTGGCCCTAGGGATAAATGAACAAATGACTTCCTTCTTGTCAATGTGGCCTTCCCTCCCCCCCACGGCCCTGTCATTGTGGGTGGCCAAAGTCCCAGAATTCATTTAGTTCCCCCCTGCACACAGTTCACCCAGTGACCCAAGCAGTGTGACCACATGACTAAATGAAAGCGAGACTGTCTGGTATAGTGGTGGGCAAAGGGAAGAGCTTGCTGAATTTTTATGAAGCCACTGTGACATCTTCCCCTGGTTGCTCTTTAAAATAGTGGACAGTGCCTGTACTAGTCGATGAGGGCAAGGAGGGGTCTCTGGACAGAAAGTCTCCAGTGAAATCAGCTCTAGAACTGAAGCTCAGTTCTTGGCATTGTTGGAGGCTACAGTCTCCCCCCAGCCACACCCCTGAAAGGCATATTAAGAGGAGCTGCTGCTGCAGATGACTGGAGAGGGGAAAAAGGGGATGACTTTCCAGTAGGGTTGGTTGGTCCCCAGTGGAACACTTCCTGCACCGCTTGGTGTGAATGGGGCCTGGCTGGAGCAAAGCAGAGAGATGAGCTAGGGCTGCAGGGCTCTGATGCAGTGGGAGTTGAGTAGGACAGCAGAGGGGCCACCTCTCTGAGATTGCCTATCTCCTGCCAGGAGTGTAAATGCTCTGCCTACTGTGCTAAGCCACGCTGCTGCAGCAGAACCATCTGGGAGTGTGCCTGACACCTTTGTTTGCTCTGATTTGTTCAGGTGACCTAACGGAGGACCCCAAATTCCCCAAGATGCAGTGGCCTCCCCCAGACATGTGCCCCTCCTGCCACAACGAGGTCAGTGGACAGCACGTGTGGAATGAGCCAACTGTGCTGCGCTTCCTCAAGATCCATTACTCACCAGCCAATATCTACTTTGATTACACAGAGCCTGAGAGAGTCCTGTTGGCAAGGCAGAGCTGGGAGGTGGGAGGTGGAGAGAAGGTTATGGGTGATGGAAGAGCAGACATGCGGAGGAAAGAGAGAGGAGAGAACAAGGGGGAAGAAGATATGGAAGAAGAGGAGGAAGCAGAAGAAAGGAGAGCACAGGAGCCAGATGGAGTGATGATGGAGAGGGAAGTGAGTGTTCTGGAGAGACAGGAGCTGCATAGGCCGAGCATCATCAGGATGAACCCCAGGGTGAAGGAGCTGGAGGAGGACATTGTGGACCTGGACTCCTTCAGTGAGCAGCACTTCAAGAGCAAAGCCCTGAAGGAAGCAGCCTTGGCAGCCAGCAGAAAACGGCGGCTGAGCAAGAGGGACACCATACCGCTGCTGATGGCAGATGATGATGGCCACCAAGCCTTTGACTACGTGGCTGCTTGGGAGCGCCTGAGGCGACGAGGGCTGGACTCCAAGCAGCTTGTTGGTGCCCTGGAGGAGGAGGGAAGTGACAGTCTAAGGAAGAGACAGTGGTTCCGTGTGCTGGGACTGGGGTTTTCCCGCCTGGATGTCAGCCTGTGCATCATCCTGTACTGCCTCTCCTCCGTGTGCCTGCTGGGCATGTACACCTTCTTCCGCATGCGGTTGAGGTCCCGCAAGGGCCGCCCTGGTTTTCCTGTGGCATAAGGCCTGAATTTGGGGAGCAGCTGAGGCCACTGGGGAAGGGGCTTGGGGTAGGCACTTCAGGTCATGTACTGACAGTTCCTTCTGGGTATCTTTATCTGAAGAAACAGGGAGGCACCTGACTCTTCAGCAGGGTTGCTATAGCAGTGGGTGCAGCTGGCAGATTTCTGGAATGTTTCTGGCAGCTCAATGGTCTCTGGCCTTGGCACTGCAAAAACATGGTGGTGCCCAGTTGGGCAGTCATGGCTTATTTTTCTTCAGGGATCCAGAAGCCTTAACCATCACCATCAGCTCCTCTGAGTTATTCATTGAAACCACTATAGGGATGGTGTTTGGGGCAAGGGGTGCAATGCTGTAGAGAATTGTGAGAAACAGGAGAGTTCTAGCTGTCCCCTTGTTCGGAGAAGCTCAGGCTTCCCTCCTTTCTGAGCTCAGGCTATGAGTGGTGTTGTCCCTTTGGACCAAATGACACTAGGAAAATCTCAGTTTGAAAGTTACTTCAGGTAAGCCCATCACAAATTGCATAAGAGCCATTGCTGAGAGGGTGGTCCAACCTGCTCTTGCTGATCTAGTTTGAAGACCCTCTTTAGCAAACACCAGGTCTGCAGACTACAGTTCTACCCTGCCTTTGGATGAACTGGCTTTAGAAAGGTAAAACAGGCCGTTTTAGGGTAAATCACCATAATTTGAAGACAGTGGGTAGAAAATAAGGCACCATTTGAGTAAACAATTAACATAACTGCCTCTTCCCACTGTCCCTGAAGGGCTGTGGGAGGGCTGGATAGTGAGGCATCTCTTGAGCTTTTCTGTTTTTTGTATCCCGTGCTGAACCAAGAGTTTGATCAGACTCCTTTTCATATTCCAGACATCCAGACAGACAGCACCTTACAGAAACAGGAGAACTGGTGCTTGAGAGATGCATAATGCTGGGAGGTGCCACTCTGACCATATTACTAGGGCTAAGGCAGATCTCCCAAATCCTGACTTGGAAACTTTTCTCCACCCCCAACCCAAGATTTTTGTTGTGAGCCACAAGGGTCCTTAACCTGACTCACCTAAACCCTGTCTTGAAATCCCAACTACACTGCAGTGTTGGGTTTCTTCTATGCCAAGTCTGCATTCTTTTGCAGGGATGGGGGTGTGCACTGGGCTTATATTTGATTTCTGCTTCTGCAGTTCAGAGCTTCCATCCTCAGATCATATGTCAAAAGTCACTGCACTTTCAGCTTGGTCATGCACAATTCTGCTAGAGCTTTTAATTTTATACCTCGTAAGCCTGTGTGGTAGTTAAGAGTGTTTAGTTTTTCTTGTCCCTCCCTTCTGTGTCTGGGGCTACACTAATATTGAGGGAATTCTGTTATCTGGGTCATGCTGCAGTTCCTCTGCTGTGGGCATGTTGCCCCACCTTCTAGTGTTCCTGTCACACTGGGAAGAAAATGGACCAGCGTTTCCTATAAGTGTCCCAGGTGGGGGCAGTCTTGGAGAAAACTCTCCCCGTACGGTCAAAAGCTACAGGCCATCTTTAACTGGAAGTCCTGGGCTGCTCCAAACCTGTGAGCTGCCTAAGATCAGAGCACTACCCCCTACCTCAGGGGTGGGCAAAATGTGGTCCATGGGCTGGATGCGGCCTGCCAAGCTATTCTATCTGGCCCATGGGGCCCCTAAAAATTTAGAAAATTAATATTTATCTGCCCCTGGCTGCCTGTCCTGTGGCCCTCAATGGCTTGCCAAAACTCAGTAAGCAGCCCTCGGCCTGAAATAATTGCCTGTCTGTGCCCTACCTACTTTATAAGGAGACCAGGACCATGTCACATTAGCACATCCTTTCACCCATCGGGGTCCTCTCTTATTGGTTTCAAAATCCGGGCAACCAAAATTGGGCAACCACAGTTTTCCAGATTTGCACCCAGGATCTTGTTCAAACCCAGACCCACCTGTATGAAGAGCACTTTAACGTCCTGGCATTAAATTTCTGACTTGCATCCCCACACCTGTTTTGCTTGCTGGTGTTTGTAGTTTAATTCAATCCTTCTATTTAATACAAACATCATGTTGCAGCTGATGTTGAACTGAAGAAGGGGAGTTGGACTGGAGGAATCCTAATGAAAATCATAGAAATGATGAGTCATATCTAAATCATCCCCACTCATTCATCCAGTTCTTCCAGGCTACACATTCCCCTTCTTGCATTCACATGTCTGTGTAGATTGTGAGCTCTGCAGGACCTTGCCTTATATCCTAAAAATAATGACCAGTATGTCTCCCTCTGGATAGCTGCATGTTGTGAAAAGTAGAGCTGCTGTCAACTTCCTGGGGACCCCATCCACCTGGTTCTTCCTTTGCAGGTTATCTTCAAAGGTGCTAGGTAACTAGTCTAAAATTAAGACCAAGATTTCCAAAAGGAATGGGAGATTTTGTTTGCTCAATCTGAGACCCCTTAAAAGGGACTTGATTCTTTTCATAGGTCTTGTGCCTTTAAAGAGGGATCAAGTTTGGCATCTGAAATAATCAATACTTTTGAAATTGGTAAGAAGGACCTCCTGTACTCACTCCAAGGGTTTGCTGGGGTTGGGAAGAGGGGAAGGAACTGTGCTACCCTATCACTGATGAGGGAGAGCTTAAAATAGCCCAGCTGCCTCTGCTGCTGTGAGGTCTGATCCATTTCAGGCAGCAGTAAAAGTACCAGTGGCTAACCCATGCATGTTTTGCCCCAAGTAATAGGTGACTACAGCTCCCTCTCCTGCAGACAGTATGGAGCTGTTGTCATCTCTTGCCATTTTTATTTTTTTAACATCCAAAACTCTTCTATTCTTATTGCAAGCGAATGAGGTTCGAATGTCCTGAAATTTGGAATTGGGTGACAACCTGTTGGAGCCCAAGAACACTTGTGCTCTCAGCCACTCCATCTCATCAGTGCCCTTGGGAGCCACCTGGCCTCTGCTTCTCTCCTTTCCCTTGCATGGGCTTTGCCTGTCCTTAAGTAGACCCTTCTGAGGTTTGCCCTGAGCCAACAGAGATGCTTCTGGCACTGAGATGTGATGCAAGGGAGTTGGAACAGGGACTCTTCTGAGCAGTGTTTATAAAAATCAGGGCTGGGATAGCTGATCTCTTTGCTCCTTTGAAAAATGCACTCAACCTTGGTGTCAGTCTTGAAAAGCTGACAGAGTGCTGCCTGCCTCTCCCTGAACCCTACCTTTGGCTTGGTTGGTAGCCCTTGGGATAGGAAATCTGCTCAAAAAGTTCTGCTCTGTAGTGGGTGAAGGAGTATCTTTTTATTTTTTTGTTGTAGCAACAGGTTGGTTTGGTTTAACTTTCTTCTCTTTAAAGGGGTGAGTTGGTTTGTAATCCATCATCTTCCCTGTTCTCTGGAAGAGAGAAAGTCTCCAAGTGCCTGGCTTCTCATGCTGTCATTGTGTCTATGCTTGTGTTAGTAGAATAAATTATTTTTGTTAATAAACGTTCTGTTGTGTTGAATCACAGGGTGTGTATAAAGTCTGCTGCATTCATGTGTCTCAATGTGGGTGACACAGGGCAAGATCCTCTCAGTCATTGTACATGAGTCTTGTTCATTCAGTTCAACTGGGACCTGGGCCCGGACCCATTTCTGCCAGCTGTCCAGCCCTCATGTCCTGTCCTCTTTACTGTTGTCACTTCCCCTTGCACCTTTAATGCCTCTTGCTTCTGGTTTATTTCAAGCAACTGTCCCCCCCTGCCACTTTTTTGGCAAACCCTGGCTCCAGTTCCTCCCCTTCTGGACATAACTAGGCTGTGCTGCATGGTGCTCCACTCAGAGTGGCCTGTGGGAATCTGCTTAAAGGATCCTAACACCCTCCATTGTGTACACATCTCTGCATCTTTGTCTCCACCGTTGAACCCTCACTTCTATTCTGCTATAACCCTCAAAGCTAAACAACCCCTTGCTCTAACCCAGACACTGGATTGTATCAGTTTTCATCCAAATTAACAAATATTTTTACAAGTTCTTTATGCTCCACTTCCCACCCCAACTCCAAGATTTGGTTCTTTCCTTCCTGTGCTCCCCTCGTATCTAGCCCATGCACTATACTGAAGTGATCTATAGTCTGGTTTTCCCTTCATACCTATTAACTTCACAAGTCCTACTGTGAAGAACTCCTCCACCTTCCCTCACTTTTGCCTGCTTGTAATCCACCAAAAATCTCGCATCACTTCTGTCCTGGCAGTGTGAAGACTGGTCATGGCTGTTTCCAGAGGCCCATCCCTGGTAGCTAGATGGAGTGGCTGGAAAACAGCATGATGCATTTGTGCTGCTATGCTTCAATAGCCCTTAGCATACCAGTAGCCCTACCTGGAAGTTTCTACTTGATTTCTCTTCTCTTCGCTGTGAGGCCTGCTGCTGGAGTAGCAATTCAGCTAGTGAGGCTGGTTGACCTGAAAATGAATGAAGAGGCTTTAATTTGGTGAAATGGTTCAGAGGAATTGCTATCTGCCAGTCATTTGAAGGCCTACATTGATTGAGCTGGTGGGTCTCAGTCCAGCTCCTTATAGGAAACATTCATTATCATAACTTCCTCATACTTCAAACACAGGCCCGAGCTTCAAGTAGCCATGAAGAAGAGCCCCAACCCATCTTTAAAGAAGGTTTTCACTCTGAACTCAGGGATGGAGCTTGGGGCTAGATGACTGGACCTTGTGAGGTCTCCTCCAGCCCAACCTTTCTATGATCCTATGATGTTCAGCTCCCTTCTTCCTATCAGCCTTGCTGCTGCACTTGGTGTGGAACTAAACAGATGTGTTCTCTCCCCCAGGCTTTCTGTGTCTGTTTCTTTTCTCTAATGCTAATTTCACTTTAAATTTAACACAGCAGTTGTGAGCGGCCTCCACAGTGTCATGTGGGGCAACTGGAACCTGCTGCAGCACTTTCTGGCACTTGGATGCCCTTGCCCCAAACAGACCAGAAGGGCAGAGGTAAGGAATCACCAAGGCTTGGTGCAGCTGATGCCCCTTGTCCAGGAATAGGGGTATACTACTGCTGCCCAAGACATTAATCTTGGGGGTTAGGGCAGCTGGCCTCTTCCCCCTACACCCATCAACTGCTTTGCATCTTGTCTGGAGACTTGTCTGGCTATTTTTCTAACAGTTTGAATTAAACCCAAGTCACCACCTTTTTGTTCGTGCTCTCGTCCTCTTCTCCCTGTGCCCCACCTCTCCCCAGCACTGCTGTCCCCATTTCTCCTGCCCTTTTACCCTTGTTACAAATCATTAAGGAAAATGGTTGTTTTCCTGAGCTGGGCCTGGGCCATCTGGTCCCCTGGTGCTGGCTAAATCCTCCTGTAACAAATTCATTGGGATTACACTGACCTCCCCTAATCTCAGCCCTTCCCCCGCTGTGGGGGATTTAAAAGGATTAGAGACTGGCTGATAATAAACTTTATTAAGGGGGGAGTGGTGGGTGTCAATCCGATTTGGAGCCTTTTTTCTTGACATCTTCACTTTGCTCAAGTGGTGGGGAAGCTAGGGTCCCAGATGTACCAGGGAAATGAGGGCATACTGGTGGTGTTTGAGGGGACAGGGCACCCAAGATCCTTTGCTTAGTCTGCCACCCTGTGAGTTCCTGTTTGGGAGTTTAAGACAGCTCCTGGCTCTGGGCTGGACAAGGAGTATAAAAGGTTGGGAATTCTCCCTCCTCTGCTCTCCTTACTTTATATTGTTCTTCCTGTCCCTTTTTTCCCCCCTCACTCACATTCTCATGTCCCTTTTTTTCTCTTCCCATCATCTTCCCTTTCCCCTCTGCTTCATGCTTTTTTAACACCTGCACAAATCCTCCCACTTGCACCCCCCTCAAAATGGCACATGAGGGCTCCTTGATGAGGGTAAGAAGGAGAGTCTTGTGACTACAATACTAGATTGAGTCTCAAAAAACTTATTTAATCCCCTATGTGGACCCAGGCTTCATTGTCTAACTTTGAGCCAGTCATCTCACTTCTCTTACTCCACCTGTTAAATGGGAATAATAGCACTGCCCTATTTAATGGATATATCCATTCATGGTCTGTGAGGCACTTAGAGATCATGGTGACAGAGGCAGGCAAGTACCACCGTTGATAGATTTGGATAATTTCTCCACCCACCCTGAGGGTGCAAGCAGGAGGTCAGGCCCAGAGCCTGCAGAAGCCAATGCTTCTGCCCCTTCTAGCGTGGCAGCTCCCCTGCCTGTCTGTGGGCAGCAGGATGGGTTTCCAAGGAATCAAGCTGCCCCTTAGTGGTGCAACACTTCTCCAAACAATGGGCCTGCAGGAAAAGAGATATCACTGAGGTAAGTCTGCTTGGTAAATTTTATAACCATCTTAATTTGCTATAAGCTTTGCTTTACTTTGATAGAGGCATTGCCTCCTTCGTGCTGGGGCACTGGCTGCTTGGCCCTAGGTCAGCAACTCCCTCCCTTGCTTCAGCTCCTAGCTTGAGGCAGTGCAAAGAGCTGGGAGTAGGTGGAGAGGGTGGGAGCTGTCCTCAGCCTGGCTGCCAGACTGGGGTGAGGAGAGACCCACTCAGATGCAGGCTGGGAGGGGTTTATGATGGGAAGATTTAGGACAGTTTCCTGCCCCTGACAGAGTTACCCCTTCTCTGAATTCAACTACGTTATCCCTGGAGAAGCCTGGGCTTACCCCATGTCACCAGCAGCTCCCCAAATTCTTTGTGGATGGCATTATGCTTTGGGAGTACACCAGAATGCACCAAGAGGGGCAGGTGTTTCTCACCTTTGCCCTGGAGGGTAAGGGGCATTTCCCCCACCACGTTCTTCGTCTGCTGCCATCCCCAGCTGAACGCTGTCATGTACGGTCAGTGCCCTCTCACAGAGTAGCAGGTTTTCCAGCAAAAGGTCCCTGGCCTCCTTCCTTGGTTCTGATTGTGGAAAGTAAAAAGCAAATGCTTAAATAATTTCTGCTTCTACCCCTTACTTTCGCAACACATTTCTTCCCAGGACTTAGGGTCTGCAAGAGGCTGAGGGATCCTCCTGGTTTAAATGCCTGCCACATCCATGGATAATCTATGTATGGCAACATGGCTATGCCAGCTCCCTTTGACTGGAGAGAGTGGTTGGGTAGGACTATGTGCACCAGACACCACTAATCCATACTGTGCCTCTCTTGCTGTCTCTCTGCCCCTCCTTGGACTTGCTTGCTGTCCCTCCCCAGCCCTGCGATTGATAAATGGGGTGGGTCTTCATCATTCACAGAGCTGCTGCTGTTGCCGTCTTTCACCTTGATTTCCCCAGGGCACATATCACCATTTTCAATAAACTTAAGGCTTCACCCTCACTCCCTCCCCTCCAGCTGGTCCCCTCTTCCATCAAGAGGGCAG
>NW_005843125.1:247673-254796 GCF_000455745.1 Alligator sinensis | reverse complement strand
AAAGAGAAGCTCTTTGAGTGTGAAGTGTGCCAACTTCTGCTCCAAGCACTAAAACAGCTCAAATCCTGCTTGGTGGGGGGAGAGAGAGGAAGAGTCCCTGGGCTGTGGCTGCCTTTTTCAGAGTCTGTTTTGGCAGCAATGTGATCAGGAGTAAGGGCTGCAAATGTTTCTGCTTTGGACTCAGTGACTGGCAGGGTAATGCAGCTGGATCTCTGAAAAGTTGTTCTCTCATAGTACCTAATAAACTCCCAGGTGTTATACAGGGAGCCCACCTTTGTGAGATCAGCACATCATTGCAGTCGCTGTGTGCCCTGGCTAATTCATAAACCAGACTTTGTGCTTAGTTAGGTTGTGAATTTAAAGGAAAACAAAGAATCACCTCAGTTTCCTTGGCCTCCAAACTTGGGGCTGGTAAAGGCTCCTAGTCTGACAGGCCTAGATGTAGGACTCTTGGGTTGGGTAGTAGCTTTACCAGAGCATCATGCCTATGTTTTATCCTGGCTAGGCTTCAGCCAGGGAACAAAAGGATAATTCCTTCTCTGTGCCCTAGCAATGCTCACAGCCACCTCTGCTTGTGGTGGCAAGGACTTCCCTGTGGGTTCTATCTGCCTGTGTCACAAAGGCCACCAAAAAGCCATGAATGATTAGGTTGGATCTGAAAGGACAATGTAGCAATGAGAGACACTTATCTTCTTATGAGTCTCCTCTGCCAAACTGGGTTGGCACAGGCACTAAGGTCTACAGCTGACAACCCAGAGGTTATAAGTTCAAGGTCATAGCAGAAGCACTCAGTGTGGCCTGTCAGATTCCAACAAAAATTTACAAATTCTGCCAAATATCTTGTCACAGGCACATGAAAAAGGAAAGCTAATCTAGGAAACCTGGACAGACAACTTGGGCTGCTGTGGAAGAGGGGGTTTCTATGCCCTCAGCAGCTATTGTATTTCAGGCTCTCTCCTGACATGTCTAGACATGTCAGTAGTGCAGTACCTAGAAAGTGAAATAATGTGGAAGAACCAAGTCTCTCATCCTCTCACAACTAACATGTTGTCAGTAACCTCCACGTAACCCAGCCACTGAGCTTCATGTGCTCCTCATGGTCAAAGGCTGTCTTAGCTTAAAGAGGAGCTAGCTCAGATACAAACAGCTGAAAAAATAATGTATAGTAATCCAGTCCCAGAAGCATCAGGAAGAGTCCAGGAGGGTCCTCTAGTGCTGCCAGCTCCAGTGGTTTAATCATAAGTGTCATGGTGCAGGGTCCCCAGGGATGGCTGTGATCCCCTTAGGGCTCTATAACTGTGCCAGCTTCACCTTGTGGGCACTTTTTAGTCTTGCCAGCCACATCTTGTTGCTTTAGATAGATTGTGGAGCAGCTTGTGGGCAGCCTCCCTGTCACAGTCCTGATGGACCCCACTAAACCCCATGGGTCCTTGGGCCCCTTGCTGGGTCCTGCTCTAAGCAGGTGCCTCACAGGACACCCCAAGCCTTATGGGCTAGATGCATGGCTCCAAAGCCACACTTTTACCATGCCCCATGCCTCACAGATAGTATATCAATGTCATCCCTGTAATAAGGTCTTAGCCTAGTTCAGCCTTCTGTTATCACTGGGCCCCTTCCACTGCACCCCCTGGTGCTGGGGCTCTCTGCAGTAGTGCACCCCAATGAGGCCTCCTCCTCCCCAGTAGCCTCAGCTCAGTCCACCAGAATTAAACCACAACATAAATACAAGCCGCTACAACCTAACAATGACCTTGACAGTGTTAGGCTACCACTTAACAATGACATTGGAAGCCACAGTCTGCATCTTTAAGAGGGCCAGTTTCTCCCTTAGCAATGCATGCCTCCTACCCCCAGGTACTTTAGGAGTTCCTAGAACCCCATTAGTCTTACCAGCAGCAGAACAGGCAACCAAGCAGCTCCACAGAGCATTCCTATATGAACTCCTCCCCTCACTGGCTGCTGCCAGAGCACTAACTGCTTCCAGTCCCAGCCCTGGGGCTTATATATGTCCAGAGACCCTGCCTTCTTCCGGTCAGCTGCCCAGGTGCAGGTGCCAGCTAATTCCCTCATTAGCCTGCTGCTATGGCAACCTGCACCTGTGGGGTTCTGCCTGGCTGGTAGGGCTCTCTCTCTGGGCAGTTTCTGCCCTTGAAGGAGCAGGCACACCTTAGTGCCCTGCGACAATGAGTCTCACTATATTTGATATCTTACTCAAAGCCCTGGAGTACAACCTGGCAGCTCTTGGAGGTGACTGATACATGAGAATCCCAGCTTTCATTTCTTTAGAAGTAACAAGTTTCTAATCCTTGTAGCTTCACAAAAAAAAACACAAAAAAAACAAACAGTTCACACTATTATCTGAGTATGTCATAAGGCTCAGAAAGCAAAAAGGAAAGAAAGAGAACAATTAAAAAAAACAAAACCTACTTGATTTTTATTTCAGGCTCATTTATTGAGGTTTAGTTCATCCTACCTTAGCACAGGGAGAGGGGCTATATGACCTTCCGGGTCTCTTCTGGCACTATTTGCTATGATCCTATGAGTTTGTCTGTCATTTGGAACTAGCAATATTCCTTTTACCTTGAATAGAAAGGGAACACCGAATGTTGAACTGATCATGAGTGTCCTAGATGTCAGATTTCATAGACATCAGGGCTAGAAGGGACCTTGCAAGATCATTGGGTCCAGCCCCCTGCCCAAAGGGCAGGAAGTCAGCTGGGGTCAGATCACCCCAGCAAGATAATCATCCAAATGCAACTTGAATGTGTCCAGAGTAGGTGCTTGCACCACTTCGGGGGGTGGGGGGAAGAGTGTATTCCAGACCTCTGCAGACTCAGATGGTAAAGAAGTTTTTCCTTATGTCCAGTCTAATACAGTCTTCCAGTAGTTTGTGACCGTTGGACCTGGTCTTCCATAGGGGAGCCCTGGTGAGCACACCTTCTCCTAGATCCTGATGTACACCCCTGATATACTTATAGGCTGTCACCAAGTCCCCTCTGAGCCTACACTTCTCCAAGCTGAAAAGTCCTGTGCCTCTCAGCCTCTCTTCATAAGGCCTGCTCTTTTGACCTCTGATCATACGCGTGGCTCTCCTCTGGACTCTCTTGAGCTTCTCCACATCCTTTTCAAAGTGTGGAGCCCAGAACTGGATGCAGTACTCCAGCTGCAGCCTCACCAAGGCTGAGTAAAGTGGGAGAATGACATCTTGGGTCTTGTTTGAGATGCATTGGTAGATGCAAGCCAGGGTTTTATTTGTTTTGCCGGCTGCGGCATCGTATTGGTGGCTCATATTCATCTTGTGGTCAATTATGACCCCCAAGTCTCTTTTTGGACATGGTGTTAGTAAGTGAAACTCTGCTGAGCCTATAGGAATGGTGTGGGTTCTTTCTCCTGAGGTGGAGCACCTTGCATTTCTTTATATTGAAAGTCATCAGGTTTATATCCACCCAGCTTGCGAGCCTGTCCAAGCTGGCCTGATTCCTCAGCCTATCCTCCAGTGTAACCACGCTTCGCCATAATTTGGTATCATCTGCAAACTTACCCAGTCCATTTCTGAAGCCTGAATCCGGACTGTTAATGAATATGTTAAAGAGTACTGGACTGAGTACTGAACCCTGAGGGATGCCCCTGGTCACCATGCGCCATGTTGACTTTGTGGTTGGACCCAGAGACTGATGGTCAATGGAACCGAGCCAGTTCCCCAGCCATTGGACCATGAGGTTGTCAAGGCCACAGTTCCCCAATTTTGCCTTGAGGACATTGTGGGAGACCAAGTCAAAGGCTTTTTTGAAATCCAAGTAAATGACATCAGGCTTTCCCCCCTGTCCAGGTGATGCGTCACCAGGTCATAAAAGGAGATGAGGTTGGTCAGGCATGACCTACCTGTAATGAAGCCATGTTGGCTGTCTTTCAGAATGGCGCCTTCTGTCAGCCTGTTATTGATGGATTCTTTGATAATTTTCCCCAAGATCTTCCCAGGGACTGAGGTCAAACTCATTGGCCTGTAGTTCCCTGGATCTTCTTTCCTTCCTTTCTTGAAGATAGGCACCACATTGGCCCTCTTCCAGTCTTCAGGAACCTCTCCCAAGTGCCACGAGTTCTCAAATATCCTCACCAATGGCCAAGCTAAGATGTCATCCAGCTCTTAGTATTCTTGGGTGAATTTCATCAGGGCCCACTGACTTATGGATGTCCAGCCTCTCAAAGTGTTCCCTCACAAGGTCTTCACCAAATGTAGGCTTGAGGTGCTCTGGCATGGTGCCAGAGGACTGGAAAAGGGCCAATGTGGTTCCCATTTTCAAAAAAGGGAGGAAGGAGGACCCAGGAAACTATAGGCCTGTTAGTCTTACCTTGATCCTGGGTAAGCTTTTTGAGACAATTATCCTGGCTGGCACATGTCCACAAGGGGCCAGCAGGGGAGATTATGCTTAGGGGCAACCAACATGGGTTCATTCGAGGCAGGTCCTGTCAGACCAACCTGGTGGCCTTCTATGACCAGGTCACAAAATCCTTAGATGCAGGTGTCGCAGTGGACATAGTCTTTCTGGACTTTAGGAAGGCCTTCAACACTGTCTCTCACCCCATTCTCATTAAAAAACTAGGCGACTGTGGTGTCGATACCTACACAGTCAAATGGGCCACACCTAGAGAGGCTTGAGCAGAGGCTTGAGCAGATCACCTCTCAAAGTGTTGCCTCACAAGGTCTTTACCAAATGTAGGCTTATGGTCACCCGTACTTGTATAATCCTGTGTCCTGTCAGGCAGGGTGATCCCCTTGATCTGGTGAAAAACCGATGCAAAGTAATCATTGAGGAAATTAGCTTTTTCCTGGGTGTCGGTTGTCAGCTGCCCCATTTGATTCAGCAGGGGTCAGATGTTGCCCTTATTTTTCTTTCAACTTCCTATGCATCTGAAGAAGGACATTTTATTGTCCTTGATTCCTGTAGCCAGCTTGAGCTCAGTTTCAGCCTTGGCTTTTCCTGTCCGCTCCTTACAGGTGCAGGCCAATGATACATAATCCCCCTTAAAGGTATTTCTGGTCTTCCAACCCTTGTAGGCTTCTCTTTTAAGATTAAGGAGGTCAATGAGTTCCCTATTCAGCCAAGGGGGGTTCCCAGCCCTTTGACTACCTTTCCTGCGGGTCAGAATGAACTTCCCTTGAGTTTTTAGGATTGTGTCCTTAAGGAGCGACCACTCATCTTGGACTCCCATCCCTGTCAGATCATGATCTTTCAGGGCCTTGACAACCAACCTTCTGAGCTTGTGAAAGTCTTCTCTCCTGAAGTCGAGAATTTCTGCATTGCTGACTGATTTGCCAGATTTGCAACAATGGATAAGGAAGGTAATGAACTCGTGATCACTGTTACCAAGCTTTCCTTCAATCCTCAGGTCACTCACTAGATCATCCCCTTTGGCCAGAACCAGATCTAGCAGTGCCTCGCCTCTTGTCAGCCCATGGACTTCTTGAGTCAGATGGAGCACATCAGTGCAGGTGAGGAAGCTACGCGACTGATCAGATTTGGCTGAATGCTCTTCCCATGAGATGTCAGGGTGGTTGAAATCACCCATGACAACCATGCACTAAGAGTGTGCAGCCTCTGTTAGTTCCCTAGAGAATTCATGGTCAAGCTCTTCCTCTTGGTTAAGAGGTCTTTAATAGACTCCTATGGCTATATCCCCTTTACCATGTTCTCCCCATATTCTTACCCAGAGGGTTTCAAGTCACCCTCCTCGGATGCCAGTGTCAGCTAGTAGGGAAGTATACTGCTCCTTGGCATAGAGAGCTACACCCCTGCCCTTCAGAGTTTCATAGTTGGTAGGGTCAGAAGGGACCTGAGCAGATCATCAAGTCTGCCCCCCTGCCATGGCAGGAAATAGTACTGGGGTCAAATGCCCCCAGCAAGGTGTTCATCTAGCCTCCTTTTAAAGACCCCCAGGGTAGGAGCCAGCACCACTTCTCTTGGAAGTTGGTTCCAGATCCTAGCCGCCCTGACAGTTTCATAGTTTCATAGTAGTTAGGGGTCAGAAGGGACCTAAATAGATCATCTAGTGTGACACCCCACCACTGGCCAGAGCACATGCTGGGATCACACGACCCCAGACAGGTGTTTATCCAACCTCTTTGAATTTACCCAAGGTAGGAGTGAGGACCACTTTCCTAGGAAGTTGGTTCCAGATCCTAGCCACCCTAACAGTGAAATAGTACCTCCTAATCTCTAACCTGAACCTATTCTCCAGCAGCTTCTGGCCATTGTTCCTCATCACCCCAGGTGCTGCTGGGGGGACTAGGGCCCTTCCTATTTGCTGCTGATCTCCCCTGACAAGTTTGTAGGCAGCCACCAAATCCCCCCTCAGCCTCCATTTGCTGAGGCTGAACAGGTTCAGGTCCCTCAGCCTCTCCTCATAGGGCCTGCCCTGTTGCCCTCCAACCAAGCGGGTGGCCGTCCTCTGAACCCTCTCAAGTGCGGTACCAAGAACGATGCAGTACTCCAATTGAGGCCGGACCAATGTTGCGTACAGGGGGAGTATCACCTCTCTGGACCGGCTTGAGATGCATCTTTGGATGTACAACAAGGTGTGGTTGGCTTTGCTGGCTGCAGTCTGGCATTGGCGGCTCATGTTCATCTTGGAGTCAATAATGACTCCAAGATCCCTTTCTGCCTCTGTGCTCTCAAGGGTGAACTCCCCAGCCTGTATGTATGCTATGGATTCCTTCTCCCAAGGTGCAGCACCCTGCACTTATCCACACTGAAGTCCATCCTATTACCATCCGCCCACTTCTGTAGTCTGTCTAAATCTAGTTGTCTAAATCAGCTTGTATGTGTGCAGCACCCTGCACTTATCCACACTGAAGTCCATCCTATTACCATCCGCCCACTTCTGTAGTCTGTCTAAATCTAATTGCAGCCTCTCTCTCCCTTCGAGCGTGCCTACCTCTCCCCACATCTTGGTGTCATTGGCAAACTTGGACAACGTGTTCTCCACCCCCTCGTCCAAGTCGCTGATGAAGATGTTGAACAGTATAGGCCCCAGGACTGAGCCCTGGGGGGGCCCACTATTCACATCCCTCCAGGTCGAGTATGACCTGTCCACCACCACTCTCTGGGTACACCCCATCAGCCAC
>NW_005843125.1:246971-247507 GCF_000455745.1 Alligator sinensis | reverse complement strand
GGAGGCTTATGGGCCTATAGTTTCCTGGGTCCTCCTTTCTCCCTTTCTTATAAATGGGGACCACATTAGCTAGTTTCCAATCTCCAGGCACCTGGCCCATGGACCACGATCGCTCGTACAGCCGGGCCAAGGGCCCAGCAATGACCCCTGCGACCCCCCAGTGAAGTAGCGCCTCCTGATATCTAGCCTGAATCTACCCTCTGCCAGCGTATGATTGTTATTTCTTGTCACTCCTCCTAGTGCTTGAGGGAACAGGGACTCTCCCAATGCCTGCTGGTCCCCCCTGACTAGTTTGTAAGCAACCACTAGATCCCCCCTCAGCCTTCTCTAGTGGAGGCTAAACAGGTTCAGGTCCCTTAGCCTCTCCTTGTAGGGCCTGCCCTGCTGCTCCCGATCATGTGAGTGGCCCTCCTCTGGACCCTCTCCATGCTGTCCACAACCCTCCTGAAGTGCAGCGCCCAGAACTGGATGCAATACTCCAGCTGCAGCCTGACCAGTGTTGCATAGAGGGGGAGGATCACCTCCTTGGACCTGCT
>NW_005843125.1:231112-246873 GCF_000455745.1 Alligator sinensis | reverse complement strand
TCCAAGATCCTTTTCTGCCTCTGCACTGACAAGAAGGGAGTTCCCCAGCCTGTAGGTATGCTGCTGGTTCTTCCTCCCCAGGTGCAGCACCTTGCACTTGTCAGTGTTGAAACCCATCCTGTTCTCATCCACCCACCCCTGTAACCTGTCCAGGTCTGATTGCAGCCTATTCCTCCCTTCTAGCGTGCCCACTTCTCCCCACATCTTAGTGTCATCTGCGAATTTGAACAGGGTGCTTTTTACCCCCTCGTCCAAGTCGCTGATGAAGAAGTTGAACAGTGCGCGCTTGAGGGACCCCACTGCCCACATCCCTCCAGGTTGAATAAGATCCGTCCACCACATCTCTCTGGGTGTGGCCCTCCAGCCAGTTAGTGACCCATTTGACTGTGTAGGTATCGACACCACAGTCTCCTAGTTTTTTAATGAGAATGGGGTGAGAGACAGTGTCAAAGGCCTTCCTAAAGTCCAGAAAGACTACGTCTACTGCGACACCTGCATCTAAGGATTTTGTGACCTGGTCATAGAAGGCCACCAGGTTGGTTTGACAGGACCTGCCTCGAATGAACCCATGTTGGTTGCCCCTAAGCATGATCTCCCCTGCTGGCCCCTCGTGGACATGTGCCAGCCAGGATAATTCTCTCAAAAAGCTTACCTAGGACCAAGGTAAGACTAACTGGTCTATAGTTTCCTGGGTCCTCCTTCTTCCCTTTTTGAAAATTGGAACCACATTGGCCCTTTTCCAGTCCTCTGGCACCACGCCAGAGCACCATGAGTGCTCGTAAAGCCGTGCCAGGGGTCCCACAATGACCTCTGCTAATTCCTTTAGCACTCTGGGGTAGAGATCATCTGGACCTGCTGATTTAAATACATCCAGTCCCTCCAGAAGTTCCCTGACTAGGTCCTCACTGACCCTAGGCCTGGGTGCACCTCCCCTGAGGCTTACGGGGGTCCCAGTGGTGGGGGGGCGGGGGGGTGACCTGGTCCCTGCTCAGAAAAATGGAGGCAAAGAAACTGTTAAATAGGTTAGCTTTGCCATCTGGTGTGACCACCAGGCTTCCAAGCGTGTCCTGCAGAGGCCCCACATTACCTGGTACCTTCTTTTTACCCCCTATGTATTTAAAAAAAGGACTTCTTGTTGTCTTTGATCCGGGTAGCTAGTCCCAGTTCCATCTCCGCCCTGGCCTTCCTGACCGTCTCCCTACAGCCCTGAGCAACGGAGGTATAGTCCTCCCTGGTGATGGCTCCTCCCTTCCATCAGGTGTATGCTTCCTTTTTACCTAGGAGATGTTCCCAGATGCTTTTGGTGAGCCATGGGGGTTTTTGCGCCCACTTGCCCCCTTTGATCCAAGTTGGGATTACCCTTTGGGCTTGGAGGATCGTCTCCTTAAGGAACGACCACTCTTCTTGGACACCCAACTCCCCCCCCCTCTAGGACCTCAGTGCCTCCCCAACTATTCTCCTTACCTCATTGAAATCCGCCCTCCTGAAGTCCAGGGCTGCTGCCTTGCTGCAGGCCTTTGCCACCTTGCACTGGATGGTGAATTCCAGCAGGCGATGATCACTGTTGCCCAGGTGGTCGAGCACCCGCAGACTCCTCACCAGGTTGTTACCCGTGGCCAGGACCAGATCCAACAAGGCGTCTCCCCTGGTGGGGCTGTGCACCTCCTGGGTTAGATGGAGGTCCTGTATCTCGGCTAGGAACCTACGTGAGCCGTCAGACCTGGCTGACTGCTCTTCACAGCAGATGTCTGGAAAGTTCAGGTTACCCATGATGACCACATCCTTTGACCTAACTGCCTCCCTGAGCTGACTTAAGAATTCCCGGTCTAGCTCTTCCCCTTGGTTGGGTGGTCTGTAGTAGACCCCCACCGTTAAGTCCCTTTCCCCTCGGCTTCCTTATATTCTAACCCAGAGCATTTCAGTCTGCCCCTCCTCTGACCTAGTGCTACTCGCTGAGGATGTGTATTTCTCCTTGACATAGAGCGCCACACCCCGCCTTTCCTCCCTGTCCTATCCCTCCTGTACAGCTGATAGCCCTTGATATTCACCGCCCAGTCATGCATTGGGTCCCACCACATTTCGGTGAGCCACTATGTCTGGGTTGGTGTTAGCCTGTCCTATTCCTCCTGTACAAGGTATAGCTATCTATACCTGTGGTCCAGCCATAGGTGGAGTCCCACCAGGTCTCCATTATCCCTATGAGATCATATTTGTTATTGCTTAGCAGGAGGGCCAGTTTCTCCTTCTAAGCAAGTCCTCACACTCCCTGCAGGGAGTCCTCCTTATACTCCCTGCACCATTGTGGGTTAAAGTAGGTAAGGGCTTCTAACTCATCTCCTACCCACAGTACCTGGGCTTGGCTATTATATAGCACTGTGGTTGAGAGTCCTTTAGGTCATGATCATGGTACAGTAGTAGAGGTGGAAGGCATAGGAGTAAAATCATAAGATGGAACAATGGCCTTATAGGGAAATACAGAGACCCAATATATCAGGATTAGGGTGGTTGCTCAGCTGTTTATTTCCAGTTTACAGGCTCTTATTTTGCTGTATAAGTCCTCACAACCACCCTGAGAAATGGCTCCTGGAGTCCACAACCAGAATGGAAGCTGCTTAGCTGGAAGAATAGGGCTGAGAACACCCTTGTCCAAATTTATCAATAAAAAACACACCCCAAGAATGACATCTCAACAGAAAACTGAACACAACAGTTCTAGAAAAGGATGAGATGGGTTCCTCAAACCTTTAGACTGGTGTCAGAGATCTATTCAGTCCTTTCAAAGCCATTTATTTCCCTATTAGTCCTTTTACCATCTTGGATTCTCAAGGTCTTACACAATCCTCCAGGAATGCAGGAGCTGTCTTTCTCCAACTAAGCGTACCCCGTCATGGACAGGCTGTCAGGGGGAGGCTCTGGCAGACATACTGACAGTTCCCTGTGGGGAATAGGGTGCTGTTCATGGGCTGAGCCTTGGTGTTATGATCAGGATGTAGAGGAGGTCTGTTGGGTGATGCATCAGATGACACCAGACTGACTAGATACTTGCACTGTGTTTTAACAGTGTAGGATCTGGGGATTCTGACATATCCCTGCATTTACTCCTTTTCTGAGAATCTTTTGTTTGGATGTGAGGTCCTGGATTAATTGCTCCCAAGGATCTGCTTCTGTGGTTCCTGCCAAAGACTCACTTTTCATGGGTTTTATATTGATCGTCATCATTCTGCTATCTTGAGAAATCAGACCAGTAAAGCTCTTGTTGGGAAGGGCTATGTGGGATGGTAGACTTCAAATTCCATCCCGACAGTAGTCCTGCAAGTCTGAATCCACTTCTCAGAGGTGCTGACCAGAATGCCAACAGGATGAGATAAGGACCTGAGATTCTAACTTGTTTTATTGTCTTTATTGCATATTCTGCTTTACCATTACTTTGGAAAAGGAGTGGGCTGCAGAATAGAGAAATTATAGGTATCTGCAAACCTCTACAAAGGCCCTGAAACAATGGCACCCAACATTTTGCCCCTGTAGGCTGGATGATTGGTACAGAGTTGGTGCGTGAGGTTGGTCTGTGAGTATGATCCCTCCCCACCCAAATCTGGCCACATGCTGTTGCAAGCTGGTGTTGCTTTATCTGGCCTGTGGGGTTCCCCATGAGTCCATAAATCTGTTAGCAGGGAAGTGGCAATTAATACTGCCATCACTCACACACCTCCAAATTTCTGGACCCTTGGGGAGTACCATGGGCTAGATGACATTGCTCCACATGCCTGATCTGGGTTGAGCACCCCTGCCCTGGAGAAAAACTGAGCACTTGGTTGTCACAGAGGACTTGATATGGGATCTACACTGCAGCCTAAGAAGTGGCATTAAGCAACCTGACAGTTTCACTGAATCTGGAGAATTAATCATAGAAGGAGAGATTGTATTGGTCAGACAGGTTAGACTAGATTCTACCCTGACAGTGTTGCAGATGCTAGAAATAGCAGCCATAAACAGTTGTTAATTTCGGTAGAAATCTTTCTAGAAGAGGGAGCAGTATAGGCATTCCAACCTGCAGCCACCCCATGCGCCTCATGCCTTTTCCAGATGGGGAAGCAGCATTCTCCACTCTATTCCCAGTCTCTGGGAGTAGGGTAGAGGAAGTGGTAAGGCAACTCCCCCAGCCTGTTCCCCAAACTGGCCATTCTCTGATTTGGGGATGAGGAGGGGGCTTCCTTCCCCTCTTGGACCAGGCTGGTGGGAGTAGTAGGGCAAAGCCCCCAGTCAGTTCCCCAAACAGGGCTCAGGACCCCTATTTAGGGAGGAGGCAGTGGGCAGCTGCTCCTACCCTCCTCTCCTGGTCTATGGGAGGGGTGGGAGCAGCAGGGCAATGCTCCCCACCCTGCTCCCTGTGTCTTCTTCACAGACTGGAGTCATGGCCATTCTGGTTTACTGCTGGGCAAAGGCACTGGCGCAGCAGCCATGAGGAGTAAAAACTGCTGTGTTAATCCAATAGTTGCAGCAAAAGCGGTGACCTTTCATCCTCTGTAGCTACTGTCTCTTCCCTGTCTCCTGAACAGTTTCATGGGTATGTGGGCAAGTTAGACTCCCTGCCAATGCAAGTCTTGGCTTCTCTTGCTGAGACTGCCAGCTAGTGCTAGTTGTAACGGCGTAACTACATGAGATGCTTAATGTGCAGCAGCCTAATTCTACTGTGCATTAGCACAGCAGGCAAAAACCATGCCAATGCACAATAGAATTAGTCTACTATGCATTAGCATCACACAAAAGTGTGCTCTAGTGCTACTGTACAGTAGCGCCGGTTACTGTGCACTGCATTAATACCTGTTATTACAGGTACTAAAGATAATGCACAATAAATACAGCACATTAATACACATGTAGATGTGGCCACTTTGTGGGCACTTGTCCCCTAGAGAGTGGACTAAAAACAATTTACTCCTTTTGCTGAAGCTACCAAACAGTTGCAAGATGCCTGTTTGCATTCATTGCTGACCTGGGCTGGACATGAGCCAGTAACCTGAAAAGAGAAGTCGCCATAGTCCACTGCCAACCCTTTGAGTCATTCACTCTCCATTGCCAGAGTTGGCTGAAGCTTTGGATGGGTCTATGCAGAAGCGGAGACAGGATTTAGAGGCTCTGTAGGCGTGTGCCGGGGTGGATTCTGAAGGAGAATGGAAAAAACATGTCGTCACAGAAAAAGTGTGAGCTCAGCACTGCCAGGCAGGTCTGCTCAGATTAGCATCATTGACAGGCAGAGCAGAGAGATTTACAGAGTGAGGGAGATAAAGTGTATGCAGAAAAAAGAGAGTCCAATAAACAGACTTTCTGTAATCCTATTTGATGCCTTCCCAATCCTTCTGAGAATCTGGCCCAGGCTTTCCTCAAGGCAAAAGCAACTTGCCTGACTCAACCAAATTCTCCCCCCCACATGGAACCCCAACTCTCCCACTTTCAGACACAGGATGTTCCCATCCTTGCTTCCCGGCAGACCCCAGTCCCACCCACAATTCTCTGAATCGAACTTACTCTCAATTTCCCTCTGTTCTCCCAGCAACCATCCCTTATTTAATATGAATGAAGCAGTGGCAAAAGCCCCTTTCATTGGCTCCCTCAGTAGATCCCTGCTGCTTCTCTTTCCTATTAGGTGCCTGAGCTATCTCTTCTTCCTTCTCCCATAGGATTGGAGAAGGGGGGGCATCAACTCCATCATCAACACCATCCAGCCACCTTTGTGAGCAGTGTTGGGATCTGGCAGTGAGAACCCCTCTTGCTTACTGCCACTGCAGTCACTTGACACATGTAATGGCCCCGAGCCCAGAGATCTTGGCTAGGGGGTTCACAGAGGCTGATGGGCTTACAGACTGGCAATCTCTGCAGTAGCTCTCCAGATAGGGTCGAGTCTTCCTTTCCTGAGACCCCAGAACAGAACAAAGGAATCAGTGAGTTTTGCCCATGGCCCAAAACTTGTTAGTTTGGGCAACATTTGCCAACTCTGGCAATGGAGAGTGAATGACTCAAAGGGTTGAGAGTGGACTATGGCGACTTCTCTTTTCAGGTTACTGGCTCATGTCCAGCATAGACCAGATGAGGAAAGAAAGGAATTTTTGTGCATCAAACAGGTCAGGTCAGAGTGTGGTGGCTGAGTGGTTAAAACCTTGTGCTGCCAATGCAGAGAGGTGAATTTGCCCCTGATCTGAACATCTTCAAGAGGAGACTGGACAGTCACCTTGCTGGGGTCACCTAACCCCCAGTTATCTTGGTGCAGGGGGGCTGGACCCAATGATCTTCCAAGGTCCCTTCCAGCCTTACAATCTATGAATGTGTCTAAAGGGTGCTTGCCTTTGACCCAGCTGTAAATGGATACCTGGTCATTAGGCATAGTCAAAGGTGGCCAACTAAGAATGCTAGCCATTGGCTAAAGAAACAGGTGTAAATTAATTATGCTAGCCCAATAGGCTGCTAGGCTTGGGAGCAGGTTTGGCCCTGTTGACAAAGGTCAGGCACAAGTTGAGATAAAAGAAGAGGTGGGTGTGACAGGGAGGGATTTGGGTCTGCCATAAGGCACAAATGAGAAGGATACAGCGATTAATGCTATCTCCAGGTCTATGCAAATTCAGAGCTCCAGTGAGGTGTGAGAAAGTGCAGTGTAACAGCAGACCTGTGCAGGATCTGGGCTTCGACAAAGCCCGGGTGGGAAGCAGGAGCATAGCTGGGCAGATCTGCACCCTGACAGTCATGTGATGCCCAGGGCAGCGCTGGCTACCACAGTGCTCATTGCAGCAGGATGGTAAGCTGTAACTGCAGTTGCAGCTATTTTTGTTCCCACTCCCCAACAGAAGTAATGCCCAGGGCTGCTGACCCAGTCACTACCCCCTCATTTACACTGCTGGTGAGAAGCAAGTCAGAGCAGGATCTTGGCATGTCTGCATGAGTCCCCTCCAACTTGTGTGCTGCAGGCGAAACACCCCAGAACAACTCCTGGAGGGAGCTTTCTGGCCTGCAACTAATTACCTAAATGGACACAGGCTGTTGAGAGACAGTTGCTATTCCCTAATAGAATTTGCCCTCAAGTGCAATTTAATTTTCTCTGAGGTTGTTTTCCAGCCCCCACTCCTCCCCTGACACACACAGAGTCACTTTCTCAGCTCCAGACTGGGATCAAAGTACCTTCTCTTCAGGGAGACCTGCCACCTTCATCTCTCCCTTCTACTTTCTTCCTCATTTTTTTCCTATTTACCTCAGTTTCTTTGGTTGGTTTTGAGGGTGGGGCATTTATTTAAGCTGCTAAATAATTTGTTTAAATGAAATCAGTTCCCTCTATGTGCTTTGGTTTGATAAAATACTGTGGGTTCAGTTAACATTTAACTTTTTTCCCCTTAAAATAACCATTGCCTCTTCTACAATTCCTGAAATGGAAGACGATTTCTTCTACCCCTGGTAAGTACACAAGCTCCTCCTTTTTTTGCAGATCCTCTGTACCTGTCCTTAGCCTTAATTTCTTCCCCCTAGTTAGACAGATCTCTCCCTGGATAGACAAAGGGTAGATTCACTCTTCATGTATCTCTGTGTGAGTGGGGGAGGGTATTGCCACATTCTGTACAGACATCAGTTGTATCTGTCACTTATGGGATGGCTAAGTTACAGCATAAATACCTACCTGACTGTGTACTCAAAGAAGAGGCCTGAGCTGGGCCAGCAAAAGCTGGGAGGCTGCACACATGGCAAATCCTGTTTCTACAGTCAGCAGAGTCCTTATTTCAAAACTGTCCCCCATGCAATTTCACTCTTAAAGGGATAAGGGGTAGAGGCTGCTTGTTTTTGGCATCTCTTTAGCTCTGACCTTTGAGGATGTTCTTCTCTGGGCTAGCAGTTCTTTCTCCTTAGTTCTGAGCTGCTGTCTTTTGGTGTTGGTTTGGTTTTTCAGCTGATTGCTTATCCCCTAAGCTCCTCTTAAAAGAAAAGTTTCTCCTTACAAAAGGCTTTGTGTATGTATGTGTGTGTGTGTGTGTGTGTGTAGTAAACCCAAGGGCCATTGCACTGACTGCCCTCTCTGCTCTCAGCATCACTGGGAGCTCTGGTTTGGCCTGAAAACATTTAATGGGCTTCCCTGATTTCTAGGTATCTGGAGACAGAGGAGGAGAGAGAGGCTGAAAGCCCAAGGGGATGTGTGCATGGGGGTCCTTCAGGCATCTTGGCCCAGCTTTGGCTTTAGGATTGAACTGATTTAAAGCTGGTGTAAGGAGATAAGCTGACAGCCCTGGTGGCTAAATTCTGTATATATCACCAAACCAGATGCAGCCCTGGTGCTGGCTCTCTGTTCTTCTCGACACTGCCCCATCAGTGTGTCTCAAGCACAGCGTGGAGAGGAACCTCATGAACAGATTGAATTTTATTAGTGGATGTTAAGAGTCATGAACCAAAAAAATGACAAAGCCAGTAGGGAAATACAGAGTGTCCGAGCGAGGGACTGACATAAGAGGGATGGGGGTGAGGAGGGGAACCAACTAGGTTACAGAAGATACAGTGTTAGCCAACTAAGCCTTGGGGGGGTGGGAGGGAGAAGTGGGTTTCCAGAGGTGTGGATTGTTGTCAGTCTACTGTTTTGCCAATCACATCATACCTCTTGGAGGTGCTAAATTAGTTCACATAGGGCAGAAAATAGCTATTGATGACGTGGAATCTTTTGACTCAGCCTGATCTGGCAGCAAAAGGGGAGTCTGTCTTAGCCTTTCTGCAATGGAGAGAAGGCCCTGATTTCTCTTCAGCGGTGTGTGTGACAATATACCCTTTGTGTGGCAGTGGGATATTTACAGGAATGCAAAGCCTCATGTCTCCTGCTTGTTCCCCACCAGAAGATACAATCTCTGCTTGTATTCTCATAATCCTCCCTTTGTAATATCACCTCCTCCTTAGGAGGAGATTTGACCTTTTTGATAAATGTCAGGCATGGCTTGAGATAAAAGCAGATCTTTTGGTTTGTGATGTCACAGGGAGAGCCGGATGAGATCACAAGCAGAAGACTGAAACTTTTGGTGGGAGAATAGACAGGAAGAGCCAGTGAAGTCCTAATAGTAGGTCATGTTCTCATACAAACCTTCTTAGCAATTTCCAAAAATGTGAAGGAAGGGAATTCCCCTAGGACTTGTACCTGAAAATGGGTATGTTTGCCCCTTTCCTAAGAGTCAAGGTCTATGCACCACTTCAATCTCACTTGGTCCTAATTTTGAGGCATTTGGATAGAAGCTTGTGTAAATTATCTTAAATCCCCAATGAAAGCCACTCTTTGCAGAGAACCAGCACTATGGATCTTCCCCATAGTGCTGGTTTCCTGCAAAGAGTGGCTTTCATCTTAAGTGGTTTTATAGTAATGCAGTATATCCTTTAGGTTATACACATACCTGGGGTATCATTATGTACTCCTCCACACAGTGCACTCTTGGAGAACACCTCCTAAAGACAGCTACTTGAAATGGGTGTCCTCCCTTTTGGGAAGCAGAGTTGGCTATAAGATACCAATTTTACTTTTACAACTATTTGTATGCAAAACAGGAGATACTGATACCACTTTGCTAATGAGGCAGCAGGTTAAATGTTCTGCTGGTTTATTTCTCCTTTGATGGATAAGAATCTCACATGCTTGACAAGTATTTAAAATCATCATCAGTACAGACAGAAAGGAACCAGCAGAAATCCTGAAAAGTACAGGGACTGCCCTGGCTCTGCTCTTGAGGTTTGACCAGATGCTGATGACTGTTACAAACCCACTGAAACTAAACAAAGAGCAAAACTCCGAATGTACAGGGTGCTTTCTCTGGGGGAAAACCAGTATGGTGTTTGATGGGAGGGGCAGATTTCCACTTTTAAAATCTGCCCTTTGGCTTTCATATCTTCCTCACTTTGATGTTTCTAAAAACAAAACAAAAATCCTTACAAAAAATGCAGTCTTCCCAGTATTTTCTCTTTCTCATATATATTTTGTTACATATAGATAGCTACACATGTATATTTGTTACATATATACACACACGCATATTATATAATAATATATACATATATAATATATACATATATAATATATTATATATGTATATATTATTGTTATATATATTGTATATGTATATACTATTATATAAAATATATATGTAACTATATATGTGTGTAACAAAATACATATATGTAAATATATATGTAACAAATATATATGTGTAGCTATATATGTAACAAAATATATATATATGGGAGAGAGAGATTACTGGGGAGACTGCATTTTTGTAAGGATTTTTATTTTGTCTTTAGAAACAATGTGTGTGTGTGTGTGGTGTGTGTGTGTGTGTGTGTGTGTGACTTTGTTGACAGGGGTCAGATGAGATGGACTGGAGGGAAGAGAGACATGGCCAAAAGGCCATTTTTGCTAGGGGACTTTCTTTCCCCCAAGAGAACTATATTATATCTGTGTATGTGTAGATATATAAACCATACATATACATGTATCCCCAGTACATACATACAAATATCTGTACATATAAATATGAGCACTGGGAACACATGCTGTATATTATATTATATTATATTATATTATATTATATTATATTATATTAGACTGCATGTATTCCCAGTGCTCATATTTATATGTATAGATATTTGTATGTATGTATGTACTGGGGATACATGTATGATTTATATATCTACACATACATAGATATAATATAGTTCTCCTGGGGGAAAGAAAGTCCCCTAGCAAAAATGGCCTTTTGGCCATGTCTCTCTTCCCTTCAGCCCATCTCATTTGACCCCTGTCAACAAAGTCATATATTTTCTGTGTCCTGGCACCAGGATTATTCCAGAAAGACTTTGAGGAAACAAGGGCACAAACAAAAGCAATGATCGTCGGGCAGGGCGAAAAAAAAAAGGATGACTGATGACTGGAAAGAGTCAGAGAGCAAGAGAGCAAAGAGATCCTGCTCTTTCTCTGGGAAGCACCTTGCTGCTCCCCCTGCTAGAGGGAGGATCCCTTGAGGTTTGGCTCTGTGTTGCGCTCTCCAGGTTTTCTTTCCTGCAGTGAGTAATATGGGCCAGGGCAGAGGGTGCATATCCATCTAGCAAAGTAGAAAAATGAAAGAAGATTCAGTGAGGAGAAAGGGGTGGGGGAAGCTGCTACCCGCACAGAAAGATAAATCAGAGGGTGCGGGAAGGGAAGAATGAACTGGCTTCCAACAGCAGGGGAATCATTAGGGAAATAGCTTCAAAATGCAAAGAGGAAGGCTGCAGTAGAGGCAGCCCTGATGTGCAGAGAGGAGGAGGGAGGTCCCGGTCTTGTGTGTGCCTATTCGGCTCTGCTTTGATCCAGGACACTTGGCTGTAAAGCTGCCGTGTGAAACTGCCTGTCCCCGTCCCAGCATCCTGACTCGTCCTGGAGCCGCCCTCCAGAGACCGCGTTGGCAGGGCCGTGCTGGAAGGGCACGAAACCTGCCCCCGGCGCGACGATCTCCCGCCCCTGGGTGCTGCCCGACCCGCCTGCCGGCCGCTGCGCTTCAGTGCTCCGGCAGGGATGTGCTTGCCTTGGGCAGCCGGGGCCTTGATTCCCACGTGTTGATTGGAAGACACGAGAAGGGAAAGCTCCAGCGAGCAGAGATAATTCCTCAGAGAGCGATTAAATAGAGATCCAGCGGACCTGGGCGAGTGCACGTGTGTGCGCGCATTAGCGGGCAGCGCGCGGCCGGCGGGGGCCCGCGGAGGGGTTGTGCTGGTGCCCCCGGGGCTAGGCTGGTTGTGCCGCACGTGCCCCTGCACGGCCTTCGCGCGGGCACGGGGCGGCCGAGATGGAGCCGATCGGGGGGAGCCGACAAAAGGCTTTGACGTTGTCAAGCGCCTCGTTTCGGTGTGTCCTGGGGGGAGACGGCGTGTGCGCGGGGCGCCGGGGGCTGCCAGGGCACGAAGGAAGGGTGTAAGCGCGGACGTGTGCGCCAGGAGGGCCGAAATGAAACGAGATATTCATTAATCTGAACCCGGGTTAATTTTTGGATCTTCGATTGGTGATGGTTTGAGATCCCGACTTTTCATCTCAGGTCGGGAGAGTGTGTGTGTGTGTGTGTGTGTGTGTGTGTGTGTGTGTGTGTGTACACATATATGTATATATGTCTATGTATATATACGTGTGTATACACATGTATGTATGTGTGTGTGTGTGTGTTACAAGGATATATACAGCCTCTCTCGAACTGGAGAGGATAATATTATATAGTGTACAATATTATATATTATAATATGTAGTAGACTACAATAATATTGCACAGAATTAATAATATAATGTTAATATAACACAGTTCTATTCTATAATATGCAATAATATTGTATCTATATCTATATATAGTGTATGCCTGTGTGTATATATTATATGCAATTATATTATATTTCATAGTTATCTATTATATAATGTTTATATATCTCCTTGTAACACGTGCGGACATATATCACGCACTTCTGTCTCACACACACGCACATTTTTTTCAATGTGTGTGTGTACATGCATGTGTGTGTGCGCGGACGTGCGTGTAGCGGACAAGAGAACTCGTGCCTGCGCCGCTCAGGTCGGGGCGTTAGCCCCGAGAGCCCCGGCCAGTGTCAGGTGCACCAGGCGAAGACACCGAGTTCCGCTTTCCCTTCCCGGCCCTCCCGCGCTTCCTCCCCTCCGCCCAGCAAGGTCCTCAAGGTTTCGGGAGAAACCCACCGGTCCTCTTCGCGGCGCGGGGTCCAGCCCGGAGCGGAGCGCTCGCCGCTCTCCCTGGCCTGGGCAGGCCGTGCGGGCCCGCGCTCTGCCTCCCGCGGGTGCCAGCCCCCGGCTCTGCGCCCCATGCCGCACTGGTGCGGCGGCTTCTTACTCCCTGTCTCTTACGGCCCGAGTGTTTTATCTGCCACACTTTGAGGGACTCCATCTCCACCCAGTAGCTAACTGGAGGTGCCCCGGGAAGCGTGGGGGTGCATCCTGCCCCACCCCCCAGCTCTCGCTGTGACGATCACGCAGAGCTGCGTGTGTACATTGCATCTTCCCCTGCGATTAGCTGCCCGGGGTGAGCGGGGTTTCCGAGCAGAGGAGAGATCTGTCTGGACTGGCCGTGTTCCTGTGCCCGGGCCCCGTGAGCGGACCCTGCTGCCCCGGACAGACCGTCCAGGTGTTTGGGGACCCCCGTCCAACCCACTTAAACCCCCGCAGCGCGCGAGCCGTGGCATCGTGGGGAATGGGGCTGCAGACCCGTGCCGTGGCAGAGCACAGGGAGAGTCGTGATCAGAGGCACCGGCCAAGGGAGATCAGCCCTGGGGCTCAGCGCCTCATCTTTAAAGTGAGGACCACGATCCGCTTATTGGATCCACCTATCGCCCTGCCTCCCGGCGGCTTGGCGAGAATAACCGCGCTGCCCGTTGTGGAGTCCTGGGTTAGGTGGCGATGGAGCTATCGAAGCAGAGCGATGCAGGCGATAGATTTGTTTGATCTCCGTTGCTCCTGCTTTGAGTTTAGGGGAAAACAGGAGTATGGACGGACGCCCGCAGCCTCGGAAGCCCTGTCTGGAGGCAACGAGGTTGAATAACAGCGCAGCCAAAGAGCAAGTGCTCTTGCAGGCTAGCGCTTGTCGCGGTTCTTCGCAGTCCTTTCCTCGCCCTGGTCTCGTCGCCGCCTATCTCACCTCGGCTGGGGTTGTTCCTTAAAATCCGTTGCATCTCTCTCCATGCATACACCCCTTTTCTCTTTCTCCGTGCCCGGCTTTCTGCTCAGCCTTTGCCAGTCCGAAATCACCCGAAGTGACCTGACACCCTCCCAGCTGAGCGAAGTGCCAATGCCCATATCTCTGTGTGGATCCGTAAGTCCGTTCCTCTAGACATTTGGACACCCCGCCCCGCCACCACACACACACAAACCTGCCTTCTGAAATCTTCCCCACCCGTGGCCTAGGAATCTAAAATCAAGATTTTAGATCCCTAATGTATCGAGTTTGCATTTCGCCATGATCATCTCTCCCCAACACCAGTTGGACGTGATCACTACATTTGTGTGTAGAACTGATATGCGATAGAGAGAGAGAAGTTATGTAGGTATAAAAACGGAGTCGTTGTCTGCAATGAAGACCCTCCTTGGGTTCCTTTCTTGCGATCTTGGGCAGTTGGTTTGCTCTCATTATGTGCTCCAGAAAAGATGATTTCGTAGAGGAATCGTTCAACCATCGATGTCCTCTTCCATGGAGAAGATTGCACTGAAGATTGCACATCCACCCATCCATCCACCCATGCATCCATCTATCCATCCATCTCTCCACCCACCCACCCATTCACTGGTGTGCGCGCGTGTGAAATTTTGGGGGAAAAAAATATGGGTAGCGCCGGGCAGTAAGTGCCAGTGTGAAGGGGCAGCTCGCCCGCCTTGGCTCGGAGGCACCAAGGCGATGGCAGGAGGTACTAGCCCGTCCCGTGATTTCTTCTGCCCAGTTACTCTCTCCGCAGGGCTCCTGGCGGCTGATCCCGCCGCTGTCTGCCAGGAACCATTCTTACCCGCTGCTCTTTGCTGGGTGGGTGGATGGATGGATTCACCCATCTCAGACACGCGGATGTCAGGATCTTCCTCTCTCTAGCCCCTGCAAGTCCTGCAGGATGTGGGAGCATTGCTGATGTGGACAGTGTCTGCCCTGTCCCCACGTGCAGGCTCTTTCTTTAAAGCTGCGGGGCCGGATTCACCCTCGGGCATACCTGGCTTGCTTCATTGCACGGGGTTACTCTGGCTCCAGCGGTGGGTAGGAGCACCCGGCAAAGTGCTTCTCTTGCCCGGCTACAAAACGAGCCCCGTCGCTTCTTCCCAGCTCACTGCTCCGGAGTCCTTTCCCCTTCTCCCCTTTGCGCTGGATCTTGTCCTCCGCAAATGATTCCTGTTAATGGCTTTCATGATCGCTTGGTGCCCAGTGGGGGCATCCCTGCAGCCCCGGTTAGGCGGCCGGCTTAGACCCCCCCAGCGGTTTGTCACCGATGCGCCTTGTCACCAACAGCGGGTCACTTCACTGTGTCCTGCTTCGATTTCTCCAGTGGCCAGTTGCAGTGCCACCTCCTCTCCCGTGTAAAACGCCTTGGCCAAAAAGACAGACGGTGGATTTCTCCCGGGACAAAGCCTGACCCCCCCCCCCTCCCCCCGGAGGGCAGGTGCTATGGGTACGCCCCCAGATTGCGGCCGTCCTCGCTGGGGTCCTGATTAAAGACCCCCTACAATCAAGCAGGATTCAATGAAAGGAAACAAAACGCCTACAACAAAAAGCTGCAGGTGCTCGGGGGAGGGGGGGTCTCGGCCGGTGCAACTGCTTGTCTAGGTTCTCGTCGCCCCCATGGCGGGGTTGGGGTCTAAGGCACTTTCCCCCGTGGATTTGATTTGTTGCCCACTTTGCTCCTGTCTCGTGTGTCGGGGCCGGGGCCGCCGCTGCCGGCTGCTCGTGTTCAGCCTTAGTGGGGCTTGCATTACTCGCTCATTGAAGCCCCCCGCCTCCGAGCCAAGGTGCGGGTCGGATCGGTGCGAACAAGGCAGGAATAATTCAAGGGGGTGGAGGGAGACGTCCCTGACCTTGTTGTGACCGTTTGGAAACTCGCCCCAGCTCGGAAGCGAGGCACAAGCGGGGCGCCACAGTGGTAATGAAGGTCCGTGGCGGGGGTGAAACTGACACGGGTGAGTGGCGGGTAGCGAGCGGGCAGGGGCGCGCCCCGATGGGGAGCTCCCGCCGCCTGGGGCCGTGCTT
>NW_005843125.1:230179-231085 GCF_000455745.1 Alligator sinensis | reverse complement strand
TCCGGCCGCGGGGCATTTCTCAGGGCAGCGCCCCGGCCAGGAGCCCCGCGCCGCGGGGTTTGCAGGCAGAGGAGGCAGCTCGGAGGAGCTGCAGGTGCCGGCAAGAATCGCCCCCACGATCGCGGAGCTGCGCAGGGACAGCGCCAACGCGGGGCGTGCAGACAGCGGCAGGGGACAGGACGGGTCTCCCCGGCCCGGAGCAAGGCGAAGCGGCGGAGCAGGGGGAGGGGGCGCCCCGGTCCAGGTCGGCGGCGCAGAGCGATCCAAAGGGTGATATTCCCCGTCCCGCCGGCAGACGCGGACAACCCGCAGTCGCTTTGCACGCCAGCAGGCCGGGCTGGCCCTGCAGCGTGGGCAGAGGGGGCGGCCACCGAAACAACGGCAAGGACTTGGCTCGGGGGAGCTCGGCAGGAGAGCGCGTGACCAGCCCGGAGAGAAGGAGGCTGTCACAGGGCCAGGCCGGGCCGGGCCGGGCCGGGCCCCAGCTGCCACGTGGGGCTGGCCCGTGTCTTGTCCTAGCAGGGCTGGCTGCCCCGGCGCAGAGCACCCGGCTGGGTCCCTGCCCGGAGCGGCGCCGGGGCAGTGGTGGCTGAGGACGAAACAAGACATCCGCACGGGCTGTGGGGAGCCAGGCTCGGCGGGATGCAGAGGGGAGGGAAGGGGCCGGGAGGGAAGGGGCCAGGAGGGGGAGCCCGGGGGCCTTGGGGCCAGGACCGGGGTGCGGCTGGACTCAGGGCAGATGCCGGGCTAGAGAGCCACGGGCGCAGCTAAAACGAGTCGAAGCCGCGGACAGCAGGCAGGGAAAGGCCGCTCCACGCCACCTGCTGCTGCCGCCTTTATAGGCCTCTGCCGAGCTGGGAAAGCAGTGGCCCCGCCCAGGAGGCGCAGGCGCCGCCCCCCGCCCGG
>NW_005843125.1:228910-230169 GCF_000455745.1 Alligator sinensis | reverse complement strand
TGGGCCCTGTCCTCCGCGTGTCCCCGCCCCAGGGGCTGAAATGATGTAAGGGGATTGGCTGGAGGGGGCGGGGCCTCCCTGCGGAAAGTGACGTCACGATCACTCCCTGCAGTGTGAATGAATCAAACCTGCCTTCCGCGGAGCGGCACTCGGGCGAGCAGAGCTGCTGCAGCCTCCCTTAGCCCAGGATACACTAACCCGGGATAGCGGGCTCTCAGGGACAGAGAAGGGAGCAGGGCTCCAGCAGGGCCGCGCCTGCAAGGATCAGCCTTGCCTGCCCTTTCCTTTCCCGAGTCCTGGTGGTTTTCTTTTCCTTTGCTCCAGAGAGACAAGAAGAGCCGCTTTGCTTGGCTTTGCTCTGATTTGAATTCTTTTGCTGTCGATTGAAATAAAATGATGCAGAGCTCAGCACTGGCGGCCGAAGGCTCTGTCAAGGGGCTTCCAGAGATTCTCGGTGTGCCAATGCAACGTAAGGAAAAAAATTTTTTTTCTCCCTCATTGATTTAATCATAAAGAAAACGGGCAGCCTTAAAAGCGTAACTGCTGCAGGGAGGATGGTTCACTGCACAGTGAGAGGTGGAAAGGAGGAAAAAGAGCCACCCTGTGCCTGGGAGAGGCTGCATAAATGTAAGCTGGACGGGTGTTTTTTAGGGCTAGCCGGGATCTGCAGGGCTGATGGATGGGGCGTGCTGTCTGCCTTGGAGAAGTGCCTGGGAGGGAGAGGCAAGCGTGGGGTGGGAGAAGGGGGAAGCGAGGCAGAGATCCCGGGCACGATGCGGGGCTGGTGGGGAAAGGCGAGGGATAGGGAAGTAAAGAAACTCCCAGCTGGGAGCGGGAGGCCGCGCCAGCTCTGCCCAACTTTCCAGCTTCTTGCAGGAAGTTGGAGACCTCCCAAGTGGGCGCCCAGCTCGGAGACCCTGTTGCTGGAGGGCCATGGGGCAGTCTCGGGGCAAGGCGGGGGGGGGCATGTGCCATGTGCCAGATGTCATGTGCCATGCATGGTGCCATGTGCCAGGAGAGCGAGGGCCCGATTATATGCGCGGCCTTTCCCCACTCCCCCTGAAACACCCTCCTAGCCACTGCAGGGCAGCAGGGGGACGTCTCTGTGCGCTGCCCGGCTCCGGCTGGCGGGTGGGGGTAGGACGAGACGTGCTTTGTTTGGACACGCGTGTGCCGAGGGACGTGAGCCACAGCCGCCGCGTGTGCATCGCGCGTGGCTGTGCGGGAGCGGCGGGGGCGGGCGACCGGGGGCGGGTGCC
>NW_005843125.1:228142-228807 GCF_000455745.1 Alligator sinensis | reverse complement strand
CCCCGGCCGCTGCCGGCCCGCATCGCCCGCTGCCTCCCTCTGCGGTGCGGGCGTCCAGGCCTCCGGGGCACATGGGCTTGGGCCCTGCTTTGGACGGGGACAACCCCCGAGCCCTGCCTGGCCTGTGGCTGCCCCAGCCCCGCGCCCCCGCTTGTGCACCCCGGGGCCGCGGGGCAGGCAGAGCGCACGTGTGTACGCGCGTGTCCCCGCGCGGGCGAGATGGCAGCTGGTGCGAGGCGGCAGGAGGCGAGGCGGGCGGCCGGAGGGAAGGGTCGGGGGGTGTGTGCGCGTGGGAGTATGCATATGTGTCTGTGTGCGCATATGTTGATATGTATGTGTGTGTGTGTGGCGCGTGTGTATCATATGTATACACACACATATATGTGTGTATGTGTGTGTCCGTGTGTGCATGTGTTCGCGTGTGCATTTATATAGATGGGTGTGTGTGCGTGCGTGCGAGTATGCATATTTGTGTGTGCGCATGTGTACGTGTGTATATATATGTATACACACACACGTGTATATGTGTGCGTGTGCCCCCGTGCGTGCGTGTGGCCCCAGGCCCGGCGGCAGGGCTCGGCCGCGGCCAGGCCGGGCGGTCGGACCGGATCACGCGGGCCCCGGCTCTGCGCTCTCCTTGGCTTTGGGGCCTCGGCCCTGCGGGC
>NW_005843125.1:204040-227891 GCF_000455745.1 Alligator sinensis | reverse complement strand
TGCGGGGTCCCGTGGCCGCGCGGCGCCCCGTCGGGGCCCTGCTTCCAAGGGCAGGAGTTGCCGTGGGGTGGCCCCAGGGCCGGGTGCGAGTGGGGTCCTGGCAGCGCCCACGGGCAGGCGGCAGGGGGCACCTCGTGGCCCGGTCCAGCACAAACAGCCGAGGAGGTGAGCCCGAGCCCGAGCCCGAGCCCGAGTCCGCGGGAGCCCGTGGTGCCTCGCCGTGCCCGGTCAGCTCTGTGCGCCCTGCCTGCCCCTGCACCTACTGCTCTACTGCACCTACTGCATCTGTGTACACGTACCTGCATATATACGTACACAGAGAGACGGATAAACACAGACAGACAGACTTGCATATACCGTATATCCAGATAGATATCTGTAGATAGCTAAATAGACACATATACATATATCGTATGTACAGAGAGAGAGAGATTTGCATATACCGTATATACGGATAGATAGGTAGATAGATACACTTTCATACACAGTATATACCGATAGATACGTAGATAGCTAAATTGATACACATGCATATACCACATATACAGAGACAGAGACACACACCTGCATATACTGTATGCACAGATACTTAGATAGAAACACATACATATACCGTATAGACAGACAGACAGATAGATACACCTACACATATGGTATATATAGATAGATACGTAGATATACATGCATCCATATACCGTATTTATAGACAGATACACACCGTCAAATATGTTATATACCGATAGATAGCTAAATAGATACACACACATCTATATCTATATCTATGGATATATTGATATCTATCTACCTATCTATCTATCTAGATATATACACCTGCATATATCGTATATATAAATAGATATTTAGATACATACATATACCAGATAGATAGATAGATAGATACGCCTACATATACGGCATATACAGATAGATACTCAGATAGATAAATATATACACATACATATACCGTATATACAGACATAAAAAGAGAGATAGGTACACCTACATATACCGATAGGTAGATAGACAGATACGTAGATAGCTAGAAAGATACACAGATATATATACCGTACGATACTGATAGATAGATAGATAGATAGATAGATAGATAGATAGTATATATATAGATAGATAGATAGATAGATAGATAGATAGATAGATAGATAGATAGATAGATAGATAGACGCACACTTTAGGCAGTCTATAACGTATACATCTCCTCTGCCTTCTTCACAAGGACTCCATGTGAATGGGCACGTGGGACAGTCACAGTGAATGACCCCGGAGCCGGGCTCTGCACGTGCAGGCGGGGCACGGGCAGGGGCAGGGGCAGGGGCGCTGGCCTCCCCCTGCGCCGCAGCCCCGGGCGGTGGCAGAGCCCTTGGCCGGGCGCTGGCCTCCTCCCGGCAGAGCCCGGTGCGCTCCTCCTCCCACCGCGATCATTTCTTCGGAGACACGTCCGTCCAGCCCATCCAGCTTCCCAAATAATCCCGGCGTTTAGGAGACCCTGCCATAGTTCAGCCTCAGGTGGTCTATGCGGCCAGGGATCGCAGATCATTTCAAAGTCCTGGCTAATCCCACGCGTGATGGGGGAGCCTGTACCCTAGGTATTTATACAGGGGTTGGAGAATTAAACGGATTTGTTCTCAATCCATGTCAGCTAGCGGTGGGCAAAGTCTGACTCTGCCCTTGCCCCTGTTTCCTACCCCGATCACAGCCTCGTAGTGCTGTGGTGCTGCTGGCCGCGCTCGGCCGTGCTGACAGTGAAGCTCCAGCCCTTCGTACGTGGCCGCGGGGCGGTGACAGCAGCCTGCGGCTTGGAGCCCGCGAGCTCCCGCACAACCAACGTCGCCCCCATTTCTACATGCGGGTGCTGTTCGGTGGCAGGGCCCCCCCGGGGCCTCACCTGCCTTTCCCAGCCCTGCTTTACCGCCCGAGTTAACCCCGATCCCGCCCTGAACAGTGTCCATTTGAGGCAGACGCAAAGTATTAATGCAAGGATCGGGAATCCGGTTGCACAGGGAGCTTTTCCCTTGTCTTCTCCTTTATATTTATGCTTATTTTTTTCTCTCTATAAGATTGTCCTTTTGTCTGTGTTCTGGTGCTAAGGACATACCTAGGGCTATTTGAAGATCGTTTGGAGCAATATAGGAACTGGAATTAGCTTTAAAAATGCAGCCAAATCTGAGTATAGTGTAAATCAGTGTATCTCTATTTATATTGACCGAATTTCTGTAGTTCACCGCGGTTGAGGATTTGAGTCATTAGCTCTAATCCTGCCTTCACCTCTGGTAACAGCGTAGGGCTCGTTCTGCCACAAAACTCCCCTACCTTTTCATTCGGATGTCACTAAGGTCTGCCTATACAAATGACATCACTGTTTCCATAGTAACTAATGTACTTTAAGGAGGAAATAGCAAATCAGTTTTTTTTTTTTAAAGGACAAAAATTAGTGGCATAAACAAAATATGTGATGGCAGTGATGCTATAAAGTTTTCATTGCTGCTTATTTGGGAAAAGCCTCATAATTCATTCACAGGAGTAGAATGGTCACTGCAAACTCATGGCAATAAATTCTTTATAGTGGCCCATCTGATGGGCCCAGTCCTGCATTAATTAGGTGCACACAGTTCTCTCTGCAGTGAGCAGGAGTTCAGTTCTGGGGATGGAGGTTTGGACTCAGCTGTACCTGTGAGGGTATCTTTCAGTGTGGTCTTAGAAACTATTCCTGTCTGTTCTTCATGAATATTAGAGTCCCAAACACTGTCCTTGCTTTTCTTTTCGTTTTCTTTTTTTTTATGTCCACCCCTCTGTTCCTGTACAGTGCTCTGTGCACCAGTCAGCCAGGGCTCTCTACCCCTGAGGCGGTTGCATTCCAGTGGTGCTGCATGTGTGTAGTCTGTGAAACTCTTTGGTATAAAATAAGTAATATAAAATATGTGAATATAATATCATATTCATAAAGACTGATCCTTTTGACCCAGATGTTTTGGGTCTAATGTCTAGGTTCAGAGCAGGTGGGATTAGTTGGCACTTATTTTATTTAAAAAAAAGTGACAGTGCAAATTGATACTTGTCTTTAAATACTGTTGGCAGACAAGATTCTTTGGGTAAATGTGCTATCTTTTATTAGACCAACTAAATAGTTGGAAAAATGTAAACACTGTTGATATTTGACTGAACCCTTCCCCCTGCAGGAACTATGTCTTGTGGCAACCAGCACAATGGGACCAGGATCCTCATTTTCAGGGTGATATTATCATGTTCATGCTGAATAACTAAGCTTCCCAGAAGAGCTGAGCCACAGCTCACTGAGTAGATGGAAAGTCTTCAAGGGGCTCTGTATCAGGTTTGGAGTTAACTGCAGTGTACAAGTGATGTTGTAGCTGATGGTCCAGAAATTACAGACATCCAGAAATGATGTAGCTGTGATGGTCCAGGAATGTGTGGGGCAATGATTTCTTAGGGTGATCTGCTTTATTGGACCGACTATGTGGTTGGGATAAAGCTTTCAAATGCAAGTCATTCTCCCAGTCAGGTCTCTGATCACAGGGAGCCAAGCAAGTTATTCCCCCCCCCCCCCCCCCCCCTCCCCTTCCTTTGGAGACTGATTTTGCAGTTCTCACTCAAGCAAAACTTTCATTGGAACTTGTGGGAAAAGACTGAGCAAAAGATCCAGGAAAGCAAATTGCACTTTGTGATGTAATAAAACAATGTGGGGCTTTGTCTGCTTCAGCTGGAGTTACCTTTTTATATCCCCATAAAGGCTTTTTATTTATTTTTAAAGGAGCAGCTCCATTAGCTGGTACTGTCATTATATCTGTGCTCACTAAAAGCAGGTTCCATTGCCTATGTGTTCCATGTGTGTGGTTGTGCTACAAATGTGAGATGCAGGATGAGAAAGGAGCATGGCTGGAAATGCATTCTTGCTCCAAAACTAAGATCCCCAAATCTGAGAAATGTTTGAATTTGAAGGATTTGTTTTCATCTTGTCTTAAAAAAAAAAGTAGGGACCATCTGGAAAATTCACATTTGGATGTTGTACTTCCTTGAAGATTAGGGGGCCAGGCTCTGAGATTTGCCTTGGGACCACATCCATTCAGGGGTCTCTTGGATTATGTCTACATTTTTATTTCTGACATTCTTGGTGACAAACTGGTGTTAAGAATTTTCTGCAGTCTTTCAGAATCCGTTTTGTTTCAATAATTATTTTTTTCTGACGGGAGATGGTGATCTAAAGATGAAGCTGGGTGTGATAAATCATTCTAACCACTGATCTGATATCAGACGTGCTGCCAGCGAGTGGCATTGATACAGACCACAGAGAATCTGTCAATCCATCATTTCAAAACCCTAGTGGGCAGGGCAAGGAGTAGTACCGAACCTGAAGTATGAGCTACATTTTTTTTTAATGTTAATAGTACAGTAGTTATAGAGAGAGCAGGGATGCACACACAGCAGGGTATCCTTGACTCCCAAAAGCCTGATCCCATGCAGCCAACAAGGCTGGGGGAATTCTGGAACCAGGCACAACTTATTGCTTGCCTGAAAAGCAGCATCATGTACCCCTGGTTTTTAAATGCTGTACATCACAGCATGTGTAAAATTCAGCTGAGGTTTAGTCATATATTACTTCTTAGCCAGAGCTTTTTTAATGTCCTGGTGTATAAGTCTGTTCAGAAAATCTGATGTTGCTCTAAAGCTCTTTCCTGCATACCGAGAGGGATCTTGTTTTGCTGTATGCACTGGGGGATGTCTCTCTGGTCTTTCTTTCACTCTTGAATGAAGCCACACACAGAGGGGGTACAGCCTAGCCTTTAGATGCACTTAAGTTAGTAATAGATTTTCAGATGTGATAGATTTTTACAGTGCCTGGTTTGAGGCATTTTCACACTGTTTCATTTTCAGGGCAGTGAGTTCTCAGTATCTTCCGTAAATCAGTCATGCAAAAACCAAAACACCCCAGATCCCTTTTTGCTTTTGAGAATCCTGATCAGAAAATAATTGGTAGCTAATATTTGGAGTCAAACATTATATCCCACTATTTTATATTTTTTTCTGAACAGTAGTTGAAAATCATACCTGAAAACAATTGGGCACAGAGGAATTTTAAGATTATTTTTATTATAAAATGTTGTGTTTTTTTCCCTCTCCAAGTTAATGTCCATGATTAAAATAGCTAAAATCAGTAAGAAGCTTCAGTGTGTAGATTTTAATGTTATCATGGTGTAATGCTACCTATGTGGGTTGCTCTGAACAAGGGCTTTTAGCAGTAAAAATGGGTACCTTTAGCACTTGTTGCAAACAGTAGTAGACTCTAATCCCTTCATATGGTCCAGCTGCTAAAGGAAGATAAAGGAAAGCACCATGCAAGTAAGATATGGCTCTGATGTGTGTTTAGTGAGTGCCCAGCGCAAAAGCATTCTGTAACCCAAGCCCTGTGGTGTGGAATCATATGATTCATTGTATTTAAGGCTGATTTTTCCATATAGGATCTAAATTATTTTGTCCTATCATTTGGCTGACCCTTTTGTAGATTGCAAGCTCATGTGGTCCTATCTCATCCTGTAGTTGTGGCCAGTAGTAATTCCCTCTAAAAACAATTGATCATGTATAGTGGAAAAGCGACAGGGCAAGAATATTCTAAAGATATTAAGAATAAGAAAAGACATATATCTCTCTTTTCTTATTGGACTGTATTTTCTGTACATGTTAGATATTCATGTAGGTAGAGGCATAAGAACAAATGGGGAATGAATTTGTACAGATAGATATGCAGTCAATTAAGCAGGACCACTAATCTAATTACTTATTGTGCTGGATAGCTGTCATTGAAAGACAAATGCTGAGGTAAAGTATTTATCAAAAATACTGCAAGCAGAGAGGTGAAGCTGAGACATTTGTTGTTAAAAAGCTAGACAGTAATCTAGTCACAGTGTATAATTCCATTAACATTATTCCTATTATACCAAATAATTTAGTTAAAATAAATTAAATAAATGAAAGCCATTCTGCAGGCATATGATAGTAGTGGAAGAGCTGACCCAAACAAAGACAATTCCATTTTAAAAGACAAAGCAGGCATATTGATTATATTTAATATCTTTCTCTTATTCTTTCATCTTTGATGAGAAGGACAATTTTCCATCTGATCCTCATTGCCTTGTGTCATGTGGATTTTGGAGGTGGCTGGGTAGGATGCTCTTTGGAACCCATCAGTGATTCTCCTTAGCTAGTCACTGGGTCACTAAAGGAGAAAGAGACTGAGATGAAGGAAGTGTGCTCTAGCTGTAATCACCATCAGGTCAGGACACATGTAGTTGAAAAATTGCTTTCAGAGAATAGTTATCAGTAGTCCCCTGTCAAATAGGGAGGGCATTTCAAGTGAGATCCCAAAGGGGTCTATCCTGGATTCAGCTCTATTCAATATTTTCATTAACAATGTGAACAATGGTGCAGAGAGCCTACTTTCAAAATATGCTGCTGACATCAAGCTGGCGAGAGGGGAGTTGCAAGTGCCTGCAAGGACAGGATCTAAATTCAAAATGATCATGAAAAATTGGAGAAATGGTCTGAAATCGACGAGGTGAAACTCAATAAAGACAAGTGAAAAGCACTTAGAAAAGAAAAGCAAAATGGGGACTATCTGGTTAGGCAGCAATACTACAGAAAAGGATCTGGGGTTTATAATGGATCAAAAAATAAATATGAGTCAACAATGTGATGCTGTTATAAAAAGACAAATCTAATTCAGGGATATATTAACAGGAGTGTCATATATGAGACATCAGAGGTAAATTACTCTGTTCAATGTGTACCAAGGATGCCTCAGCTGGCATGCTGTACTGAGAGAGAGAAAAAAAAATTGGGGACGGTTCAGAGAGGAGCAATACAAATGCTATAAAGTTTGGGGAACATGAACTGTGAAGAAAGCTTGAAGGAACTGGATTTGTTTAGTCTAGGAAAGAATGGACAAAAGAGTGGACAGAAGAAGGACATGATTACAATCCTCCAATATGTAAAAGTTTGTCATAAAGAGGACAGTGATCAATTTGTCTCACCAGCCATTTGGGAAAGTACAAGGTAAAATCATCTTAATTTGCAGCAAAGAAGATGTTAGACTGGATATTAGGAAAACAACTTTCTGTTAGTATGGTAAGACAAAGTACCAGACTACCTGGGGAGGCTGAAGAGCAGGTTAGACAAACATCTGTCAGAGGTGGTCTAAGCAGGTTTGATTCTGCCTCAGTGCAGTGGGATGAGCTAGATGATTTCTCGAAGTTCCTTCCGGCCCTACATTACTACGAAGAATTTAAAAAAGAGCTTTGTATTAGTGTTGCTATTATGATAGAGCCATGTAGGCTGCACCCCTCAAGATTGTGCTACAAGCTCTACATACAAATAGAATGATGCAGTCCCTGTATGAAAAGCTTAGAAGCTCCAAAGACAAAAAAAGTATCTTTTTTTTGCAAGGAGTTGATACAGGAAGCTGTTAAGTGGCTTGCCCATGGTTACACATGTGGTCAGTGGCAGAGCCTATCCAGCTCTAGTCTAATGTCTTGCCTGCAAGAGCTGCCCTCCTTCCCAGACAGCATTGCTCCAAACCAGCGCTGAAGACATATTGGAGGGTCCACTTGACCACATCAGACAAGCCATACTTTGGTTGGCCCAGAAGCCGATTACCTGCTTCTGCCAATCAGGAAATGGCTTTAAGAGGTATAGGGTTGATTTTTTTGTGTTAGTGAAGTCTATTTCAGAGGGTAAACTGGCTTCAGACTGGCTGATGCCCATGAGTTTTAAAACACTTATCAATAAGCCAATCAGCCTGGCTATACCATTTTGCTAAAATAGGGTAACTCCTGATCATTATCAGGATTTGTGGCAGCATGAAAATGCCCAAATATTTACTACCAGTCAGTCTCCTGATACCACCAAATTATCCAATAGGAGACAGAGAGAAAGGAAGACCTGATGCATAAACATCTTCAGTGATATTACATTCCTGCTATGGGGCATGTTTCTTCAGAAATCAATCTTTTTTCATGCATGCATGTCAGCATTATGTGCATTGCTTTTACTGGGCAATCTTCTCCTGCAGACTTTTACAGCGCATTCCATTTATTCTGAACTATAGTCAGATAGAAATAGAGATAAATATCTGGCAATCTAGATCTATATAAGCTGCCTATCTATAGACAGACATCTTATATGAATCTAGATAGCTAGATATATATCTTGCATTTATATAGACTCTCTCACCCCAAAGCATCTTAAAAGCCCTTTACAAAGCATAAATACTGTACCAGTGGGATCATTTCAGACGCCAATGAAATGCAACCACCTTTGGCGGGGAACAAGGTAGCAATTTAACAGGGCTCAGGAACACGGCACAGCAGTTTAGGAGGGAAAGCAAAGTAGTTACCCAGTATCCAAATGAAACTGCAGAGGACATGAAATGAATGAATAAACAGCGCACAGACTCCATGATCTGACTTGGTGGCTGTTTTTGGATTGCTATACAGGCCTAGGTGGTAGAGGAGAATTTTTACAAGCTGGACCCCTGGAACAGCCACTTCTACTGATAAACAAGGATGGGGGTTGCATAGGGGAAAGGTGGGAAGAGAGGGGACCAGTCAGTTTGACTGGAGTCAGTAAGACAGCAATGAGCCATATGACCTTGCTCCTCGTACTAGTTTTGCTCTTCTGCTCTGTCACTTCACTCTTTTTTTCACATACCACATCATATACTCTGTAGATGCCTTTATGCTCATCAGCTGGTCATGTACTCTGTAATAGCATAGTGTGTATTTTAGTGACTCCTTGGTCTGCTAAGGAGGGTAAGAAGCTTCCACAGCTGCCAGCTGAAGGTGCTAGTACTTTATTTAAGCCAGGGTCGGCCAACCTATGGCATGCCTGCCACAAGTGGCATGGGCAGCCTGTGTGTGTGGCACGTGGCAGGTTGGGGAGGGGGCAGGCAGCACATAGGGCAAGGAGCAGAAAAAAGATCAGCAGATGGGGCAGGGAGAGCAGGGTAGAAAGTAGAAAGCAGAGCAGCAGATTGCACAAGGAGCACAGAAAGGAGCAGAAAGTAGAGCAGCAAACTAGGCAAGGGAAGGGGACTAGAGTGGTACTTGGGGAGGGTGTGGGGCTTAATTTGTGGCATGCCCGCCAAAAAGGTTGGTGCTGATTTAAACAGCAGAGGCTCAAACTTTTACCAGAACTTCTCCCAGATTCTTCTGTTTCAGGCATTATCTTACCTAGTCCTACTCCTTGCAGGCTGTGATATTAGAAGTGGGACTGGTAACACTGCCTATTATTAAGGTTTCTGGACCCTTCCTAACATGTGCCCCAGCTTTCAGTAGCTTACCGTGATGCCAGAATTTAATGACTTGGATTGTCCACAGTGCATCTACCTTTTCTTGGAAAATTTAAGCAAAAAAGAAAAATCTGTTTCTTAAGGCAAGGCTAAGAAAAACATCCTGATGCGTTTGCTCAGGTTAAAAAATGTTGGCAAATGTTCTTTGAGCAGTCTTTGTGACCTCATGCTTTGGAGCTGGGACTTGCAATCTAACATGAGGGATGACCTTAGGGTCACAGGCACACTTTTTCCTTTCCCCTTGGAAATGCACCTAGCTTTGGCCAGGTTATAAACCTTTGAGCAATTACAGTTCACTTCTTCACAGTGAAGATTTTGCAGAACTTGGAGACTTAATCCCCTGCAAATTTCATGCCTCAGCCTGGGGCTGCTGGGGGCTGTGCCAGATTTCCCTGTAACTACAGTTCCTTGTTGGGCCAGGCTGCTGCTTGGTCTAAGTATCCAAACCAAGAGCAGGGAGCTCTCTTGGGGGGGTCTGAGTGCTTCTGTATCTGGACCCAAGCAGCATGGAGGAAGAATATGTCTGGATCTAATGCAGATGGGACAAGAGCTGGATATGGTGGGACTGGAGCAACTATATTGATACAAACTGGAAGAATGAACATGCAGGCTGGTGGAGAGTGGAAAGGTTAAACTGGGATGGGGAGCTGGTGGGGAAGACTGGGAAAGGAACCAAGGAATGGAGAAAAGGTTGTAATTGACTAGGCAAGGGGATTGGAGCCCTTTGGGCAAGGGGCCTAGGAATTAGTAGGCTGGGAAAAGAGATGGGAGAGTAGTGGAAATGGCGCTGCTAAGAAGTCAGAGGGTTGAGAGGGACCTGGGACTGGCTGAGCAAAGAAACTGATGAAGAAAGTGGGTGAAGGGGGGTAGGACACTGAAATCAGACAAGAAGCCCAGCTAGAGACTGGGAGTGAGGGGCAACAGGGATGAGGAAATTAGATGAGAGATTTACTAGGGGTAGAAAGATAATTTCCTAGGGGTAGAAAGATAATTTCCATTTTCTGAGTGCTTTATTTTTGCAACCATAATAATGTCCTTTTGCACAGTGTTGTGTGCATGGTCTGGATATGTGCAACCTGACCTATGCTTGTATGTCAAATTCAGTACAAAGACACAGTAACTGCAGGGGGGAGTAGTTAGGTGGGGTATTGGCAGTGGGATGAACATTTGACCAGGACATGAGACAGGCGCTCCTCTTGATATGGGAGTTTTGCTGACCACAGAAAATTAGGACTGCTTAGCCCATTCAGAAGCTATAATTTCCAGCAGCATGAGCCATTTCTAACAGAACCTTTTGTAGTGCAACCCACAATTTAGCATTAGCTGCTCTCCATCGTCTAAATGCCTCATGTTCCTCACACACTTCATCAGGGTTGGCCAGGGATGGTGTGCAATCTGCTCCCTCTTCCATTTATTGGGCACAGGAAGCCAAAGAGAGAGCAAGAGGAAAGGGAAGTTGAGCGGGTGAAGTTGTGCAGGTCCTTGAGGATGACATCAGTGAGGAAGGGGAGATGAAGCACTGAAGGGGTCTCTCTCACTAGGTGGCACAACAGGGCCCTGATACCTCCGTATCTGGTTGACAATGAGTTATAACAAATAATACTGTGCTGAGGGAAGTGGGTGATATTGCTGGAGCAGCAGAAGAGGGCCATCAGCAGGGGGAAGTGGGAGTGTGAAGTGCTCACACTGAGGGTACAGGGCCACAACACGAGCTTAGCTTCATGGATATTAGACCTTCAGTCAGTGGCCTGTTCTCATCCACATATCTTCACCAGGTACAGCAAAGGACTCTGAGTCCTCACTTGCTGCTGATTTCTTCCTCAAAGGGTGCTGTGTTCACTGACGCTGCTCTTCTCCTTTCTTTCTTCCAATCGCTGCCCCTTCAGAGATTCCCCAGTGTGCTGGCTGCAACCAGCACATCCTGGATAAATTCATCCTGAAAGTCCTAGACAGGCACTGGCACAGCTCCTGCCTCAAGTGTGCGGACTGCCAAATGCAGCTGGCAGACAGGTGCTTCTCCAGAGCTGGCAGCGTCTACTGCAAGGAAGACTTCTTCAAGTAAGTACAACTGTCTCCTTTGTTTTGGGAGAGGCAGGAGGCAATGCTCAGCCTTTTCTGGGAGCTCACGCCAGGCTCTTGATAAAGCTCCCAACAGCCTACCCAACCTGATTTTGAATCCTGTTTTAGCTTAATTTTTCTCTGAATCAAATCCCAGCCTGTCCCAGGCACAGTTAGAGTTAGATAAAACCAGCACGTGGCTCATTTTGAACTCCTCTCCTAGGGTCATCTAGGAGTAACTTGATTGCTCAGATCACAAGAGGTACCAGGCTGAAGAGGCTGGTTAATACAATGGTGCTTTAATTCTGGGAGACATCAGAAGGAGAACTGTTTGGCCTGGTAGATATGCTAGCTGCTCAGGGCCTCAGCGCATGCTGAGATGGATGGAAATGGAGAAGAAAGGGGGAGACGGATGATAATTGTGAAAATGCAGACATGAGGGTCTTAAGCAGGCACCGCTACAGACAGACATGGGAACAATCGGACAGTTTTTAAGCATAATTTCTCTGAAATCTTCTTATAATTTTTTTTTAAGCTCAAGTGTTTAAATAAAGGGAATTTTGCTGGTTTAGAGCTGCCACAGGCTGAAGGCTATTTGTGGGGATTTAACCTTCTTAGAGACCCAAATCTCTCTAATACTCCCCTGCCCCCACAGCCTCCCGTCCTATTACATTTTTAAACCCAAATTGGACTAAAGATTCGTCTTGTTAATCACCCTGCATGCACATCTGTTCAGATCAGAGCTAGAGGGCAGGAGAAACCCACACAAACACACAGACTCCAACTCCCTGCTGCTGTTCAAGGGCTCCTCTGTTTGTTTGTATTTCCCTGTCATCTTTGTGTTTTTTTTCCTGGTAGTGTAAAACCTTATTTAATTTGCACTCTGGTTGTTTGTCATATACACATTAGCCTCTAAGCTATCTGCTATACCAGAAATAGCACAATCTTTGGCTTGCCTGTGGACTTTAGCAGCACATTTTGTTCCATGGCTGCTGGCAAAATTCTGTCATTTTATAAAAGCTAGATGAAACTGGGCCACATCCTCAGCTGGTGTAATGGGTGTAACTTCATGGGAGTCAATGGAACGGTGCTTACTTACACTGAGGATCTGTCTAGGTGTGTATGGGCCATATCCTTGATGTAAATTGCTGTAAGTCCATCAAAATCTATGAATTGAAGTTTATTGGTACAAGGTGGGGATTTGGCCCGGTACATCTTTTATGACTTAAAGAAAAAAGAGTTAATGAGGGGCGTTTGGAGGACAGAGCCATTGTAATTTAGGACATTCAGTGTGTTTCCTGAGGAGGCACAAGGGCTATGTAATATAAATGGCTTCCCCTCACTGTTGCTGCATGTTACCATTCTCTGTTTTACCTGGTCCCAGACAGGACCATTCTGTAGCATCCTGACACCACTGGTAGTTGGGATAGTCCCCTTGCTTTGTAAGAGCCCCAGGTCACACCGTTCTTTTCCAGCCCACCGCCAAGGTACTTATAAAAATCTCCCTTCTAAAGTAATCCTGGATAAGGCTGCAGTAGGGGATTGGCAACAGATCTATCCTTTGCTACAGGAGTCTCACAGACAGCAGAGTCAGGAACGTTTGACTTGAAAAATGCAAGAAACTCCAAGTGCTACGCTCATTGCCCAACTCAGCTGGGGTATCACAAAGCCAATGCTTGTTTAGCATTCATCTCCCAAATACTGTGGCATTGGTCAAATGCACTGTGAAATTATTCATTCAGCTTTTCCCAGCATAGGACTTGCCTGCCACCCAGTGCATTCAGTTTAACAGGGCGTGGAGTGTTGGCTTTGTCTTCTGGTTTCTCTAAACACAGGCGACTGGTAGGGGGTGCACAGGGGTGCACGTGCCTCCCTGAAGAGGCTGGTGCCCCCCCTGACAGCCAACATGGATGCTGTCGGTAGGGCTGGTGCCCCCCCACCCCTGACAGGGCTGCCACCGGCAGCAGCTTCTGCGGTTGCTCCCCTAGATTCAGGAGGCACGAGTCACTCATGTCTCTAAAGATGAGAGACTAGTCATGGATTCACCTCTAGTAAATTCTAATGCATTCTAGTGTTTCTAGACTCAGGTGGCCATCGAGGTACCTCAAGAATAGAGGACAGTTGCATTTAGTGCAACTGTACTGTCCCCACCACCATGAACGTTGTGTGCCTCCTGCGGCTGGGGGGGCACAGTGAGCTCCCACAGGTGGCCACAGTGGTGTCAGTGGTGGGGGAGTGGTGGCGGTGACTGGGGAGCTCCTGCATGCAGCTGCGGTGGTGTCAGCGGCAGGGGTGGGCTGAGTGGGGCGCTCCCGCAGGCAGCCGTGGCGGTGGCAGCGGTGGGGAGGGGGTGCCGAGTGGTGAAAAATAGAGGACATAAAGGCATCTAATTTCATATCAATAGAGGACAGAGGACCAGAAAACTGGACTGTCCTCTCTCAAACTGGATGAATGGCCACCCTATTTTAGACACAGGTTTTCAGATCCACAGGGATGCAGACAATGGACAGCCCCTGCTTTGTTATGCCAGACAGTTCTCTGATTTCTGTATAGTTCTGCTGGTGTTGCTATTCTCATGCCAGATACTCCAGGCCTAATTTTCACAGCAGGGCGGTATACTAGGTGCTGTGAACTATTGTGTGAGAAGCTTCAGTGCCTCAGCATGGGGACAGGCTCTTCAGAAAAGAACTGGGGGAAAGGATGAGGCTGGTGAGAGGCTCTCTCTGCCCCAACCCATTAGGCATGCTTGCATCCTTTGCTCCATTGGTTAAAGCAGATGAAGATGTGGTAAGGAGGGCATCCGTTTTAATAGCTGTTGCTGTGGCTTTTGAGTGGAGAGACACAAGGAGGCACCATGTTCCCACAGTGAGAGTATACAACAAGGGGAGGAGAATGGGGATGAGAAGAAAACTGTCCAAGCAGCATACCAGCCAAGCATGTGCAGTGATGAAGGAGGCTGGTGAGGGGCATGTCCCCCAGACCCCTATTCCAGTCTTTATCAGGCAGAAGAAATGACAAAATGCATTCAAAGCAACCACACGGTCTTCTGACTTCTAGAGAATATTAAGCCTTCTGCACAGAATTGCTATAAACCCTGCTCAGAGGAAAGAAAGCATGGGGAGTGAGGTAAGGAGAGCATCCTCTCCCTCCTGAAGGAGGGGCTGTGTGTGACTTGGGGTGAGGAAGGGCACAGAGGAAGGGCTGGGAGTGGGGACAAAAGGGGCTGCCCCTTCTCCCCCCACAAGTGCAGCATTGCAGGACTTGCTGGTCTGCTTGGGTTTTTTTTGTTGACAATGTAACAGCTCAGAGCAGTGTTGTGGCACTGTAAGGCACCCATTGTTATTAACTGAGCTGCTCAGATGCACCACCCTATCTTGTAGGAGTAGCACGCTTGTGTCCAGACATAGGGAGCATGAGAAATGTGGGAGTTAGAACACCTGGGTTCTTGTCCCAACTCTATCTTAAGGCAAGAAACTTAATTTTTCTGTCTTCATTTGCCTGGCTTTAGAATAGGGGCGAAACTCTGCCTTGCAGGATTATCTTGAGGTGCAATGAATTCACGTGTGTGGTGTGTTCAGAGCTCCTCAGATGGAAGGTGTCAGGGTGCTAACTGTTAGTGCCAGTACCTTTAAGTGAGGCTCTTAAATCTCCATCGTGCTGCCATAACACAGTGGTCAGCTGTCTGCTGGTGCAAATCCACAGCGTTCTCTCTCTTGTCTTTTCATTTTTAAGCATGAGCCTGGTGAGTAGCTGAGCATTTTTCATTGCTGTTGCTGGATCTGGATAGCTTGGCTGATTCATCATCACTCTGTATTTCAGCATCTGGTTTTGTGAATGCAGCCTGTCGGACAGCTGCCTTTGTTACAAAGTACAGTCACCATCATCAGCATAGGCAACATCCTCTGCTTCAGAAGTGACTTGGGTTTGCTTCAGGTGTTACCCATTTTCATAGGACATAAATCCATCATGCCTCTGTAGTAATTGTTCCCAATTGTTTTAATTGCATAAATAGGCTTCCCTCAGTGATCCATGGTAGCGGCTTTACTTGCTTGCTTCTGTAAGGACAATGACTGTAATAATAGCACCCCCATGGTCCATGCAGGAATGAAAACTCCATTGTGCAAGGCATCACGAGCACACTTGTCAGTAAGTCAGGCCGTGCTCGGAGAGCTGATGTCAGAAGACACCTACTGGACAGGACAAGACAACTCAGGGAAGGGAAGAGGTGGAGGATGAGGTAGTGGTGAATCAAGTGCTATGTGCATTACTCCTGTCTTACTACATGCCTGCCATTGGCAATGACTTAATAGCCCTTCTCTTTTTTTCCTTTGCCTTATCATTCTCTTAATTCCTGCTAAATCCTTTACCATAGGTAATAACAACTATCCACTGGCACTTGGCAGCAGTACCCAGCTATCTTTGCAGTTTCAAGCTCCACATTTCATCCCACAACACATTTCTGTAGACCACCAGGGTCAAATAGGGATCTTTATTTTTTTTTACCTACTTTTAAAAGCAATTTTCCAGCTCACTGCAAACAGGAGTCTCCAGGAGTTTACAGGCAAGATAGGGGATGAGTGAGGGAACACAGATGTGTTGACTTGCCAAGGTTCCCCAGCCTATCAGCAGCAAAGCCAGGAGTTTAGTACAGGTGTGCTGAGTCCCAACTGCATGCCCCCATTGCAGGGCTGTGGTGCTTTTTTTTGTCATAAACTAGCACTTCTCTGCAAAAGCAATTTCTATTGCTAGCCCTGCAATGGACTAACTGCCTATCTTGGACAAGTCTCTTAACTACGCTATACCTCATTAAGCTAGGTACAAATGCAGCTAATGCTTACCTACTCTGCAGGCATGTTGTGAGGCATGTAGTTTATTAATATTTGCTCTGGCACCATGATGTAAAATATTATTAACATAACTATATTCATATTAGAAAACCCACAGACTTCAAAAAAAATAATCTGGGATTCTGTGATTATGCACCTGGTAAAAGCATTTCATTTCTGATATTTTCCAAACTATTCATCTCAAAGTAATTTCAGCAGTCGTCAAGAAGGTTCAAGTTATCAGTGTTAATTAGAGTTGAAAAAGCAGTGGTTTCCTTAGATTACAGGTGGTCTGGGTTACTGTGTGATTACCATTAGCTTTAGGGTATTCATTCAGTCATTTCTCTTATCTTTATTTCAGATTATTTCAATCATCCGTTCATTGCTCTTATTACATTAAATATATGTAACATGCACAAAATGTGATGATTCAGAAGTTAATTCAGTGCTGAGTTCTAGATTTGCAGGATAAAACACAGGTTAACATTTTGTAACAAAGATGCATGCCTGTAATTCAGATCAAGATTTTAAAAAACAAATGCCTTATGATTTTTGGTGTCTCAGTCTTTGGATTATCATCTTGAGACACCTTCAAAGGGACCCTGCTTTTCAGAAAACACTTGAGTTTCTGCCCTCTGTATGAGGAGACTGTTTTACAGAGACGTTCGAGACAAGCACCTTAAAATGAAGACACAGAATATCACAAGTCACTATGGAAAATCTTGGCTTCCAACCATTTCTTTCAACCTAGCAAACAAATTTGATGCTTGATTGAGAATCAGTCTGGCAGTGTATAGACCTAAGGAGGGTGATGCTGCAAGGGTGGAAAATTATGGGACAACTGTAAATAAAGAGGCTATGAATTTTGACACCATACTTGCACTGGATCCTGCATCTTCAGAGTCATTTATCCATATTCTTTTTGTTGGTTGGCTTGTGTTATGAATAAAAAGATCCCAGTGGAATGAGAGGGAATGGCAGAAAGGCTAAGCTGGGAGTATCTTGTATCCTTTTCTCTCACCTTTTGTCTCTCTTGCCTACTTAGAGCTTAGCATCCCCAGGTTAGAGATGATCTCAGTCAGAGATGTATGTGCAGTGCCTAGCAGAGTGGGCACCAGCTGTTTGGTATGTCTGCACATGACTGTAACACAGTCGATAACCACGCAGCACTGATAGGCAATGAGCATCTTTGTGGAATGAAAGGCAGGTCACAGGCTGACTGGTTTGGAGAAACCTATGGTGGCCTGTCGCAGGAAGCTGAAAAGCCATTTCATAGTTCATCACAGAGAAGTAAGGTTGGAAGTGACCTCAAGAGATCATCTAGTCGAACCTGGGATCAAGCCAAGTTCCTTATTACCTTTCCATTGCACTGCAAGACAGGCCAGACAAGTCATGCCATGCCATAACCATAACTCCTCTTCACCATGCAGCTGTGTGACATGCACATTATGCTCATCAATGTCACAAAGGTGCCTTGGCCTCCTCTCTCTAACCAGCCCTGGCACCCCCTGCCAGGCAGATAGCATAGTCACATAACCTGTCATTTCTCTGCAGGGGACAGTTTCAAAACATACTACAGTTGGGGATAGGGAAGAATTACGCACAGCGCTGGCTTCAAGTACCTCCTCCTTCTGCATGTTGTACTTCCTCCTGTTTCTTTCTTCAAGCTTACAATTAGAGGGAAAATATCAAGCTTTACAAACTGGAACTCCCAGGACTTTCAGGAGGAAGGGACAGGGTTTCACAGAGGTTTGTGTTGATTTGGCAGCTCAAGGCTGAGAGTCTGAGAGACAAGACGCTTTCTTGGAAACCTTTAAAAATACGCAAACCCCAAGTCACATCCTTTCACTAGCTGCCCCTTCCACAGCCCCCTCTTCTTCACTAGCTGAGTCTGCTTTGTGTTGTTGCATTCAAAATGGAGGAAAGAGCTTCAGAACACAAGTCCCAGCTCCCTATATAAATCATATAAGTCCAGGGGAGAAGGGCCTTGGGGGCTGAGAGCCTGGGTATCAGTAGAGAAGTGCCAGCAGGATCAAGTTTGATTTTTCTGATGGCTCTGCTAGGCTCTCTCTGTGAGCCTGTGCAGGGCCTGTGATCTTTCTGCCACAGAAGATGGTGGCCAAAATTTCACTCCACATATTCCCAGACTGTCTCAACAAGTTGGTGGTAAATCAGCGCCCTGCCCTAGGGGACACCTGCTGTGGGTTTCCAGTGCCAGTCTCCTCCGCATAGTGCCCATTGAGCAGTGATCCAAACAGTGGACTGTGATCAGCTTATGGCCGTGCCAAAAGGAGAAGGGGCTTAATGGCTTAAGAGGTGGGCTGTGAATGGGTCATGTAGCTACAGGAATGGTTGAAACAGGGAAGCAGAGCCAATGTGGGGCGTGGCTTTCAGCTAGTTGCATTGCCATGACTTCATGGAGCAGAAGCACATTTGAGGCTTTGGAGAGTTTATAATTTTGGCCACGCAGAGGGTGGGGAATTTGCAAAGAAGAGTGTGGCTCCTATCACAGTCTAGTGGGGTTTTAGGAAAATGGGATTTTGCAAGCATGTAAAATTGTTCCTGAAGATCTTCACCTCAGTCAAAGCCTCTTGCTTCTTGTATCACTCAGATACCCCAGCTGCCTATAAGCCAGCTACCTTGGGTATGCTAACAGCGTAGCTGCAACAGTATAGAGCTCAGTGTGAGCAGTTTTGCAGCTAACACTGAGCTCCATGCTGCTACATGCTGCCATGGTTACTTAAGTATACTTGCGTATAGCTACATGAACTGCAGTCACCTTGACTGTAGACTTTGTAGATGTACCATTAATCTAAGGTGGTCTTCACAATGTCTGCAGCATTCTTTGTGCATATGTTCAAGGCCTTGCTAGAGACAGATGAATAGGTGAACGTGCAGGAGGCATTCCTAGATGGAGGAAAATGGTGTTGGACATCTTCTGACAGTTGGCCACTCTCAGAGTCAGGACATGGGCTTACATGTGTCACTGTTTTGTTCACGTGTGGTAAGTACTGTGTTGCTTGACATGGTGGTAGACAGACACGGGCATGGCTTATTTCTCATTGCTGGTGGCCATGCCACTTTGGACTGTTGGGAGATCAAGATAAACCCAAACTGTGGCAGAGTGAAAATGATGGTGATATTGCTTATGCCCCGTCCTTTGTGGGTTTGTAGTGAGCAATGCCCCTGTGTAGTGTTAGTGGGTTACTTAGCTGTCAGAAGTGCCATCTTTACATGGCACTGGGGTCCTGACCATGTTGTGTCATTAAGGGTATATTTACCCAGTGCAATGACTGCTGGGCAGAGATACCCATTCTGGCTCTAAGTCATGTTAGTACAGCCTGCATGGACCGTAGAGATGCAGGAGCTGTTTTTGCAAGAAAAAGGCTGCGCACCTTGCTGTTGCGGCTGAACCCAAGCTCAGGTGGTCTCATTCTGGATCCCCAAGTTTCTTGGTCACAGAAAACAGTCATCACATTTTAATGAATTGCTTGCAGGTTGTGGTGTTGTGGTGCAAGTGAATGTGGCTGGCGTGGCTGAATGCTGGTGATGTGTTGTGGCCTGTGATACAGCGATACAGCAATGATTTATTAATAGATTTTTTATTCTGTGCCTCACCTGATGGGTGAGAAATATACTGTATAAATCATTCACAGATACTATGAGACAAGGCCATTGGGTGCAAATTCATGTAGGAATTGCTCTGTGAATGTGAGTTCAAGAGCACTGTGAACCCTTTGTACAGTGGACATTATGGGCTGACTGTGTAGGGCAGTTCTGCCAAACACAGGGGCCAGCAGAAGAAGGGACAGTGGTGAGGTGGGTGTCTGTACAAAGGTGAGGCCAGGGCAGAGTGCTGCGAAGGAAGTGATTGTTGCAGGACATGCTTGTGTATGAAAATGGAGGCACTGCCATATGGATGTGACAATGGGGTAGAGCATCCTGCTACATTGTGCATGGTAGGATGATCTGTTCCCATGTGTGCAAGCAGTTTATTGCTTCCCAGGCTTGTGTTAGGAATCCTCGTGTGCCTGCAGCACTGAGTATTACAGACAGTCAGCAAAACTGATACCCCACCAGGTTATTCTCTTCCAGAAGGGGCAGCATATCTTAATTTCTTGTGCTCAACAAGAAATCTGTGTTAACCAACATGATACTGGGTCATACCCCCAATGCATTCTAAAGTGTTTCACACAGCTTGAGGTCAGCCTGGATAGAAAATCATTTTGCCCAGTCCTGAAATGGTGGAATCTGGCAGCTGTTCAGTGGCACACAGCCATACTTCAGCACAGCCAGTGAACAGTGAAATATCCAGCCGCAACGTCAAGGAGAGTTTAGGGAAGCAGAATGCATTTGCTCAACGTAGGGTTTGTCCAAGACACCAGAGCTAGCACTTTCACTCTGGTGGGACTACTGTTGAATGTGCATTTCTAGTAGTTACCCTTTGCTGAAGCCACTGAATACACTCTAGGTCATGAACGCTTTACTTCCCATTGTTATTTCACCTGTCTGGGGTCTTGTGAACCCAGCATTCATTCCTGCCTGTGGCAGGGGGTCAGGCGAGATGATCTGTTCAGGTCCCTCCTGACCCTAGCTGCTATGAAACTATGTTATTGTTAAGTATAGCTGGGGCTTTCTTGTTAAGCAAGAGAGTGAAAGCAGAGTAAGCGCTCTCCAAGCCGTGGCTGTTACAAACGGGGCATTGTCCTGTTTCAACAAGGAGCTCTGGTGTCACCCCAAAGCATTGTCAGCACAAGGTGGCTTGTCATTCATAGTGGTCAGGGCTGGAGCAGGAGCAGGAGCAGGTTGAGTCATCCTGGTACTTCTCTCTGATGCTGGAGGGGCAGAGCCTCTGAATGCCAAGGAACTGCCAGCCACTGCAAGTAAAGCCATTTGGCAAGCACCACACCTGCAGTTTGTGCCTGTGCTGGGTTGATGTAAAGGCTGTGAATTGCTGAGCTGAGTGGAGGCGGGGGGTGAAATCTATTCAAGTTGCTTCTCCTACATTTTGTGTGACAGTCCAGAGCCCATGTGGTGGGCATAGCTTATAGATCCTAGCCAGATAAATAAGAATCCCTTTAGTTTTATCTTATTTCCTCCTAACTAGAAGCTCGCTATACTTCCCGTCTGCACTGTGTGTGCATTAACCAGGGAGTTAAGTGTCCCCCTCAATCCACCAGCTGCTTGCATCTCTTCCCAGGAGATCACATAAATGGCCATGCAATCTGCCTTGCAGAAATACTGGCCAGTGTTTTGTTTGCTTCAAATCTCTTTAACGGTGTTACGTAAAGAGGGTTTTAATGAAGCATTTGAGATGCTCAGTGTGCTCATCCCAGGCGTATGAGGCCAGACTCTACTCAAAAGATGTTCCACTTAGGTGTTGCGATACCTAAGATGTAGGTGCCTTGTTTTAATTAACAAGGTTAGGCATTTACTAGCAGCTCATCAGAGAGGCACCAATTGCTCACCAGCAGGAAGCCTAGGTGCAGGTGGGTCTGCATTTTAGCTTCTCCTGCCTCAGAACTTCAAGTGAAGTCCATTATGTCGGGTCCCAGGCTGCTTAGCAGGTCTGAATCAGAATGCTCTAATGGACACTTTCTTTTCGTCTTGCAGAGGCTTCTCGGGGGCCTTTGATGGTGTTGTAGGCACCTCTTTGAGAGACAGTTTGAATGATCATAGAGGTCAAGCAGGAGTTAGGTGCTGTAGTACACCTAGGTACACCATGTAGGTCACTTCTGTGTGTGAGCAGAAACATCAGGTAGTTGCCCCAGGAACCTTGCAGTCCAAAACTGAGACCTCTGATGAATTCAGGCATCTTATGAACTTTGTGGCTGCTGGTATGGGGCTAGTTTAAATTGGTCTTTGGACTTAGGTACCTAAACTCCACCTTCCCCAAGAGTGCTATAGCTCCAAGTCATTCCAGCAGTAGTGGGTCCCAGGATCCTAGCCTTGTGCCACTGCCTGTTACAGGCTTCAGTTTGGGTGTTATTTTCCCAAACAGCAGGGATATTAATGGTGACACGGTGGCTGTTGGACCCGGCTTGCCAGTGATGTCTTGGCTGGTGATGCCGAGCCCAGAGTTCAAGGGCATGGACATGTGTCTAGTTTAAACGCTCTCTTAGTCATGCCAAGATGGCATTTGAAAATGTAGTGCCTCCAGAAGAGTGAAGGGTGGGTGAGAGGCCTCTTAAGGTGGAATGACCATGAACTGAGGCACTCTGGGCTGCATGCTTCATAATAGCACTGAGCAGAATGGGGGCACAAGGGCTGGACCCAGTGATTTCATGAGGTCTCTTCCAGCCCTAAACTTTTGTGAATCTGTGACAGCAGTGAGGGCTCCTGACAGTCTTGCAACTAAGGTGCTGGGCTGGGGCTCAGTAGGGGGGAGGCTTCCACTCATGGTGCTGCCGTGGGCTTGGCCTGTCCTTTCAACGAAAGCTTTCTGGCTACCCCATGTATTTTACTTTTTTTCTTCACCTTAAACTGCAAGGCACAGATCCAGCTCTCCCTTTGGATGGGAAGTGGCACTAACACAGCTAACCTGAGCCACATAGGCAGATTTTTAGACCTTACTCCCCACTACACAGATCACTGGATTTTTCTGAGCAGTTTTCAAAGGCCCTTATGCATTGGTGCTATCCACCCAGGAAGGTGTGCAAACTCTCTGCATGTCTCTGAAATGTTAAGTACAAAGAAGCCGTGGCCAGAAACTGTTTGGTGATATTGGCAACAGTGGCAGGATGTGGCCTCTTATCTTTTAGCCCAGAGCCCTAGTGGTGAAGTCACCTGCCAAGGGATTCATAGGTGTTAGATGTTAGGGTTGGAAGGGACCTCAACAGATCATCGAGTCCGATCCCCTGCATAGGCAGGAAAGAGCGCTGGGTCTAGATGACCCCAGCTAGATGCATATCCAAACATCCAGGGTGTTTCTATATCATGCTTTTTTTTTTTTTACTCCATAAAAGCCTTCCAAATACCATATGTCTCACCTACAGCACTCACCTTTTCCCCAAAAGCCAGATAATGGAATTTGGAAAGTGCATTATATGTGGGCATTTACGATGAGGGCAGGGTCTGCTGCTTACTAAGTGACACCAAAATTAAACTCTGCAGCCATCCGCTGGGAGAAGAACAACGAGCAGGCTCGGTTCCCTGGCTGCTGCTACTGTTACTTGCTACAAGGAAACGGGTTTTCTTCCTTCATTCTGCCTTTCAAAAACAAAATGCATATTACATTCCAGGGCATGTTATAGGTGAGAAAATACAGCATCTCGTTTTCATCTTCCTGTGCAACAAAAGCAAGTCATAAATCCTCTTTTTTCCACCCACAAACCAGAAATCTTGATTCCCAGCAAAACCTAGTCAAAAAACCGGTAAGCAGAGTTACCCTGGATGTGCACTACAGCCATGTCCACATGAGCATGGACGTTTGTTTCTCCGGGGACAAGTAGCAGTAGCACACCTTGTGCCATGGCTACTTGTCCCCAGGGAGTGCCTGTGCTACGTGCCCTCTGGAGAGCGGCAGGTTACCCCAGGTGGGGTAGGGGAGGCTGGGGCCAGCAACTGTGCTGGCCCCAGCAGCCTTACCTGGGGT
>NW_005843125.1:187688-204003 GCF_000455745.1 Alligator sinensis | reverse complement strand
AGCCCTGTGGGACCCCACTGCCCACACCCTTCCAGGTCAAAGCCGACTCATCCACCACGACTCTCTGGGTGCGACCCTGCAGCCAATTCGCCACCCACCGGACTGTGTAGTCATCCAAGTCACAGCCTCTTAACTTGTTCACCAGTATGGGGTGGGATACCATATCGAAGGCCTTCCTGAAGTCTAAGTATACGACATCCACCCCTCCTCCTGTGTCCAGGCGTTTCGTAACCTGGTCATAAAAAGAGACTAGATTAGTCAGACATGATCTGCCTGCTACGAACCCGTGCTGGTTTCCCCTAAGCATAATTTTTCCTGCCGGGCTCTCGCAAATGTGAGCCTTGATAATTTTTTCAAAGACTTTGCCTAGGATGGAGGTGAGACTGACTGGCCTATAGTTGCCTGGGTCCTTCTTCCTCCCCTTCTTGAAAATGGGGACCACATTGGCCCTTTACCAGTCCTCCAGGACCTGGCCCATGCGCTACGAGTGTTCAAATATTCCCACCAGTGGCTGTGCAGTGACATCAGCCAGTGCCTTCAGTACCCTCGGATGGGGTGGAAGACTCAGGTTCTGGGGTCCAGAGGGGATCAGAGACTGCATCTCCCACTTAGCAAAGTCTTCTAGTCAGCAGGTCATAGGTTAGACATGGTCAAAAGCACCCTTCACCCCTACATTTGAAGCTGGCTCACTTGTACAGACAAGAAGGGAAAGTGTATGAGGCCAGAAGGAGAGCATTGTGGAGGGACTGTTAACACTTCAGTGAAATGGGCATTGTCTTGGTAAGGAAAGGGCCCTGGGTTCTGGCCTCTGCCCCTAAATGGACAGGAGCTGCCCTGGTGCCATCTAACCATTGTATCCAATGACTCCTAAATACAACAGCACCCCTGGGGGCAGAACCAAATCCCTTTTAGGGTAGGGGTGGCAAACCTCCAGCCCATGGGCCTAGTCTGGCCTGCAGAGCCATGGCATCCAATCTGTGGGACTCCCCATGGGTTGGGAAATTTGATGGAAGGGAGTGGCTGCAATTAATAGCACCATTCTCCACACTGCTGAATTCCCAAGCCCTGTGTGGGATGTTGGAGCTGGACCATGCCCTCTCCCCCTGCACGGCCAGATCAGAATCAGGCCACACCCCCTCCCTTTGCATGGCTGAATCAGGGTCAGTTTTCCTCCCATCTTCATCTGCACGGCTAGATGGAGCTCTGCTGCATCCCCGGGTGCTAGATTGAGACCCCCAGCTGGATCTAGCTCACAGATGGCCTGAGCACTGCCCATTTGGCCCACTGGGCAAAAATGTTGAGCACCACTGGTCTAGGACATTGCCCATCTTATACTGCTCCATAGGAGTGGGGGTGTGCTCTGGATAATCCCTGCTTGTAGTCTGGTGGCTGGAGCACTTTGCTGGAAAGGAGAAGATACAGGTTCAGCTCCCCTAAGGTGGGAGGGGTGCCTAGAACCTGGGCATCCCACTCCCTGGGTACATGCTCAAAGCAGTAGGGTATTGGAATAAAGGGTGGGAGACTCAAAAGGGGGAGTGATCGTGCCACTGCACCCCCTCTGGATCCATCCCTGCTCTTGGACAGTTCTGCAGTTGTAGCAACACATCTTTAGGGGAAATCCAAAATCAGGCATTTCTCAGGATTGATTAATGGCAGGACTGATTATCTGCTTGTGAACTGGCCTATCTATATTATACACAACCGAAGTGAGACCAGAGACCTATTGTGCAAGGAATGTCCCCCTTCTCCTTGTGATGTTGATGAAGTTGCTCACCTTCCCAGGGGAATAGGATCTTCTATGGCTAATCTAGCTGTGTAAATGTGACTTCCCATCTAAAAGTGGCATTGGATTCGAGTCTAGCCACTTTGGGGCTGGGGGCTGTTTCTTGTTCTGTAAGGGTACAGCACCTAGCACAGTCGGCTTGCAGCCTTGGTTCTACCACAGTAGGATGACCAGTGCTGTTAGTATGGCACAGACAGGTTTTGTTGCTGCTCCAGAGTGGCCATCTGCTGTTACCTCTGCATCTCTTGTAGCAACACAAGTGAACTAAATCCCTGTAATCTCAACCCTGAATGAAACCCATATGGGTTACATCCAGCCATTTATACCAGTATCCTGGACAGGACTGACCTGTTACTGCTGTTGATAACCACAGTGGTGTAAGGCACACTGGGGATGGTCTCTTGCTCTGTGTAGGTAGAGCACCTAGTGCAATAGGCTTCTGACCTTGGCTATGGCCTTGGTACCACCACAGTAAAACTGATGCTAGTGTGAGGCAGGCGATACTATAAGGGAAGCTCTGTGCTATATGTAGGCTCACACTGACACACGGGGAAGGGAAGAGGACACAGAATGTAATCTCCAGGTTTATATCACGTCCCCATTGTTCATTCTTCTTTTTAAAACCAGTCAGATCTGGTGTCAGGTGCTTATCGCTGCATATGATTGCTTAGCAGGGTTTCCCACCATTTGATATACTCCAACAAGTGCTATTAAAGGGCATAATTATTTAATAGGTTAGAAAAAGTGCTTGTGTGTGGTGCAAACAGGGCAGTAGTATAACTTGGGGTGGGGAGAGGAAACCTTTGGTGGGGGGACAGTGCTGAAGCTGCCTTGTTATGCCTCTGAAACAGAGGCAAGAAGATACAGTCAAGGGAAATTGTGCTCTGTGTTTTCTGGCTTTTCACCACACCAAATGGAAGATCTGGGCCTTTGCGATGCTCCTAGAAACCAGCTCTGAGCATGGGCACAGGGCATTAGCTTGAGAGGAGAGGAACTGGAAATTGTTGTCATAGCTCATGGGCAGGCTGCAGAGGAGAGAGGGGACTTGAGCATATAAGAAGCTCATCTACAGTCAGGGAGCAAAGCTGTGAACATCTCCATTATTTCTGGCTTATTGTCTCAATGTTGCAACCTACTGATATCATCTTTTGTAAGGCTCTATATCACCTATTCTGCTTCCCCTGTCTTGGGCATGTCTTCCACTTTTCTCCTTCATTGCACTTCTGGCCCAAAAAGGCAAACACCAGCATTTCCTACTGCCCATCAGGGACAATATGGACCCAAGAATAAGTTCCTTCCTGATCTTTGTGTTTCAAATTTATCAGGTTTCTGCAGGTCTTTCTCTTGTACCAACACCTTCAGTGCCTGACCTGTGTGCTGTGCTTGGCATGGTATTATCACCAGGCTGCCTTTCAATGGGCAAAACCCAAAGCCAATGGCTGAGACTTCCCCTGCTTTGTGCAGCAGGGCAGCTTCAGCCCAGACACCACTTAACGTCCACATCAGTGGGTGGAGCCCTCTGCACGAGGGTAAGTATCAGCCTGAGCCCCTCTCCCGTGAGCCACTGTTCATCTGCTCAGACCTGCAGTGCTTGCTTTTTTATCTTTATTTGCCATGAGCTAAGCCAGCCAGAGTTCTCCGTGACTTCCAAGAGCGTGGTTGTAACTTAGAGTTTCTATGACATATTTATCTAGTAAAGAGAGGGGAAAAGACTAGGGGTGTGCAAAATGGGTCCTATTCAATTTGGATTCGGCCCGAACCGGGGACAGTGATTCGATTTGTTGATTCGGATCTCTGTCCCCAATTCAATTTGGCCGAATCCAAATCTGAGGATTCGATGCTGATTCAGAGAATCAGCGATTCAGACACAGACACAGCTTTAAATGCTTTTTTCTACATACCTCAAGGTACCAGGCATGGCTTGTGAATGCTGCAGTGGTGGGGCAGATGGAGCGTCCCACAGGAGTGCAAGGGTGGGGAGCCTCCACAAGCTTGGCAACGAACCTGGAACTGGACCAGAAGTACTTTTGAATCGGAGGGTTCCGATTCAATGTGGAGAGATTAAAGGGTCCTCTGGTTTGATTCGGATTCAGAGATTCAGCCACTGAATTGGTTGAATCTTCACACTTCCCTAGTAGGTACCATTTGCCTAATAAACCATCAGGCTGCCAAGAAACCAGACTACTTCCTATTCGGACTGTTCAGGGTTACGATGACCCATGGAGTCAGGTGTGCTTGGAGGGCAACATATTGTCACCCACAGGTTCTGTTTTGAAATGGTTGCTACCCGTGGTCCGAGAGCACAAGCCAGAAGAGCGAGGTGAAACATGCTATGTGTGGTCTGACACAGGTCAGATGTGACATGCTATGGTCATCTTCTATATGGCCCAGGTCAGTGTGTGTGTGTGTGGGGGGGGGAGCAACCTTCTAGACAGACATAATTAGCCCCGCACCCTCCCCACGTGCCATTCCAGTCCCCTTCTCTTGCCTAAACTGCTGCTCTGCTTTCTGCTCCCTGCCTGATCTGCTGTCCTGTTTTTCTGCTTCTTGCTCAGTCTGCCACCATGCTGCCTGTCCCCTACCTGATTGCAGGTAGGCCGCCCCTGGCCTAGATCACCTAGACTAATACCAGAGTGATGCAGAGACTGCAACTCTGAAAGGAAAAGGGCTGTGGAGGTGCAGTTAGCTAAAATCGAGGGTGTGTCCAGAACGGGTGCGGTGACAACCCCTTTTCATTTGATGCTGCCAGGGGAGCAGCAGCCAAGGACTTCTGATGTCTTTGAATTGGGTAAGAATTCACCCCTTCCCTTCTCCTCCATAGTCAGAGCCACTTTCCCTCCCCTTCCCTCCTCCCACTGCCCACCACTGCCACTGTCTCTGGCTTCCCAGAGCCAGGGGCAGAGGGAGGCTTCACAACTGCTCCTGCTCTGCTTTAGCTGGGCTTCGTGAGGAGCCGGGCTCAGCCCCGACAGTGACAGCAGCAGGCGGGTTTCTCCTCCCTGCCTGATCCTCTCGCTCCCCCCACCCCCAGTGTTGCCCACCAGATGAGACACTGCAGCCAACTTTGTAGCAATGCTTGCTTCTCCTGCCCCTTCCCCTGCCCCACTTTTCAACAACTTGGATCTGTAATTTGTGGCTTGCTTTTGCTGTTATGGGAATCAGCTTTGTAGGGCCTTCTTCCTGCCTGCAGTTGCTTACCTTTGTGGGTGTAAAATCCTATCCAGGCAGCAAGGTGTAAGCGACTAAGCAACCTGGGGAGAAGCCAGTCTGCAGTGTTAGGCACAAAGGGGCAGAATGTCCTTTACAGAGGCTGCTTTTGCCATTGCAAGCATCAAGGGAAGCTGTTTGGTGCAGAGTCAGTTTTCTAACTCTGAATTTTGGTGGCAGGAGAGAGGAGTGTCTTAGCACCTTAATATGGCTAATCCCTGTACAGCTTCATAGTGAAGAGAAGAGGCACTCGGGGACAGGGCAGAGTTTTATGGCCTGGGAGCACATTACAGGTTGGGCGTAGATGGGAAGATGATGGCTACGTCAGTGTACATGCACCCCACATGGTTTGGCTCCCTGCTATCTACAAGATGAGTAACTCTGGTGATCTGACCAGTCACAAACATTCGATCCAGCTCAGCAGACTCAGGGAAGGCTGTCTGCTGGGGGTAGGCAACCTAAATGGAGTCCTTTACACAATTGCATTGCATCTCTGTGGACTTTGGGGGTGGGGTTTGCATTGCTGTCCATGGTATCCTGCTCTCAGCCAGCAATCAGAGACCTGCTGCTGCTGCTGCTGCTACCCCTTCTGACTGCCTCTGGCTGAATTCCTAGGAACCAGCAGGGTCTTAAACTCTGTCTTGGACCAGCTGTAACGTCTCAGCTTTTCCATAGTGGAGGAGCAATAAATCTGGTTTCTATGTAGCTCCTGGTGTTCAGACACTAGAACAACGAGGTGAGTGCTACATCCAGCAAAAAATGTGCTATAAATTTTAAGTAGGCCTTTGTCTTTTGAATGATGCAGCCCAGAAAACCCCTGGATCATCTGATGCCCCACGGTATGGGATACTTAGGAGTGGCATCCAGCAAGCTGGGTTTGGTCCAGAGCCCACAAGCTCAATAGAAAGGCTGAGCTTGACTTCAAAATGGGTGTGAGAACCTACGAGGCAGGACTCCCCTGTTGTGCAGGGGAGTGCCTGCTGGGGCAGCTCACTGCACGCTGCAAGGCTATAAGAGGAGGGAGAGCTGACTGCCCAGATGTGGTGGCATGGTGACAAGTGCCTATGCACAGCAGCATACCCTAGTGCCTCACCAATGGTAGAGGCATAGCTGTGTGCCAGACTAGCAACTGGCTGGGGGTGGGGGCTGAATCACCAGCTAGTACCTGCTAATTGACAGGTGACTGTGTGTCACCCGCCCTGTGGCACAGCAAGCTGGTGCTGTGTAGCTGGGTCTAGAGGCAGAGCAGGTGGGGATTGAGGGGAGACAGCCATTTCAGTGACAGTTGTGTCTGTGGAGCATCCTGCAGCCATTCGCTGGGTCACTGACCATTCTGCATTGCAGTGCGCCGTGGCTCAGGGGTCTAATTCACTTGCTTTCCTCCACTGCAGAACTGAGTTCAAAGTGTTCCTGTTGTCAGAAGCTAAAAGATGTCTGGCATTTCATCCTCTTAGACATTTGCTGACAGCCCACAAGTCTGACACAGGTCAGCCCAGCTGGCAGCCTCCAATGCGGGGAAGTGTTCGTGGCTGGGAATGAGCCGGGAAGGGGAAGGGAGGGGCTGCAGGTCTGGAACAACCTGCACTAGCAGGGCTGGGGGGAGGCCGAGGGCTGGCACTGCAATTGTTGCTGCTGGGCAGAGTTTAAATGCCTTGGCAGAGCTAGGTGGGGAGATGGGCTTATTTCCCACCCACACAAAGGCTTGCTCTGGTCCCTTCCACCTGCTTGTCAGCTTCCTGAGCATCTCTCCCCTTCTTTCTTATACAACACTGTCTTGCTCTCACTAGCCACCTCAGGAAACAGAAATAAGCCAAATGCCTCACTCTAGCTATGAGGAAGTTACCCCAGACACTTTATAAGCCAAAAATTAGACCACAGCCCCAACTAAATGCTATGGTCCATGGACAGGGATAGTGAGCGCCTCACAATATGGGGTTACTGAAAAGGATTTCTCTGGGGGTTGCAGTGAGTTTATTTCAGTGAAGCTATAACTGGACACTTTGCCTGAGACCAAGGGTTTGCTTTATTTATTTATAAGTCTCTTTAAGAACATCCGGGGCTTGGGAGCTGGTATCCCCAGGAGTGCTGCACCCCCATCATCATGTCCACATCGTGCACACTCTGCTATCCTTATCTCTTTGTCAATGCATGGGGTTTGATGTTTGTCTGAGCAGCAGCCTTCATAATCTTTCTCTATGCTAGCTGTCTTATAAGGTGCCACAGCTATAGTATTTAAGTACTGGGTATCTCTTTGTTACTGTCAGGCAGCAGCTGTTGCTGCTGTTACTGAAGATTGCTATTGTGGTGGATACTATACAAACACACGTGAATGCAGAGAAGCATCCTGTGGAGTGTGTAACATGCCGGAAGTCACAACCTAGCCCAGGGGCCTGTAGCACGCAGCATCACCTGGTAGAGTGCAATGGAGAGAGTATTCCAGGCACTGACTGAGCACCTTCTCCCATGACAGCTTCCTGATGCCCAAGTGTGGAGAGTGGGCATGTGCCCCCACCTCACTGCCAGCCCCCAGAGCACGGGGCGGCTGTTCTACGTGGCCCCCACTGAACCATTCAAGTGAGGATCCATAAGAATTTTCCACCTGGACTGGAACCACAATACAGCTAATTTAGTGGTGGACACTGACTACTGCCTCAGGGAAAGGTGCACAAAGAAACTTTAGAGTAGGTTGCTGAAGGGCGATCTGCCCCTCTGGGAGATCTCAGCTAAACTGTTAGCAGTTATGGATTGGCTTATGTCCTGGGGTAGACAATTTTGTTTCCCTTCCAAAATCTCTTAGCACCAACTATGGGAGCTCTGGGTACCATGGTCTCTGCATCCAAACCCTCTCTGCAAGAGAGGAGACTCAATTTTTAAACACATTGTTCCCTTCTTAGGGCTAATCACTGGCACAGGTAACCCCAGGGACAGGGCTGCACTGCCCTTTTATCTCCTGCAATGCTTATTAAATGTAGCGCTGCATCAATATGACTGAGCATATAGAGCATAAATGCCGAGAGGAGTAGCTCAGCAACAGAGAGACAAACCAGACTGCACATCCACCCAAAGCATGGCCCCAGATCAGGCAGTGCCACCCAAGGCCAAGGTCTGCGCAGGCAGGAGTCAGATGTCAATAATGCAAAAAAAAAAAAGCATGTGAACATAAAGCGCGCTGGCTGTGAGGGAGTCCAGCTCTTGCTTTCCCCATCCATCTCCTCTGTCTCTTTAATGCCACCCGCTCAATTGGGCCTGGTAAGAGGTTTTTCTGCAGTCTGCAATACAACACAGGTTTTGCTGAGTTGAGTAAAATTCCTCCCATGTCACTCTCTCTTCCTGTCCCATGATCTTAGCCATAACTAAGGGAGAGATGGAGTCACGCAACCCAAGCTTTTCTTTCTTCCCTTCCAAATGCTACATGGTTCCCTTTGTGCCTGTTGGCATTCAGGTTATAATAGCACTGAGATAACCCAGATGAGCACGTGATTATTTTGGTAAAGTGCTGTCCAAACACACGAGAGACCCTGGGAAGCTTACAGTCATATCAGAGAAGAATGCGAGGGGAAACAGAGAGGCAAAGAGAAGCAAAGGGATCTGGCCATGGTCACCCAGCAGGTCAGTGGCAGAGCTGGGAAGTCAGATTTCTCCACTCCCCTATGGATTTAGGAACCTAATTGTACATGTGCAAATTTGTCCAGTGTGGAGTGGAACTTTCAATTAAACAAGAATATAGTCCTCATGGTGCCTTTGCTGGGTTGGGGGGGGGAGTGTTTAATTAATTAAAATGAAAAGTAAATTAATGATTGAAGACTGTTCCTTTTGGTGAGATTCTGTGGAGATTATTGAGAGAGAGGAATGGGCCTATAAGACTTAGCTGAAGACACCAGGCTTGTTATTAACATGCTAGCTATAAGTAACCCACTGAAATGCACAATTGAGGAGTAACCTCCTTCCCCCAAGCTTGCAGTAAGGGAATTAAATTCATAACTTACATTAGCATGATGTAGCATTTGCACAGACAACATTTTATCTGTAAGGTTCCAACAGCAACACAAAGGCCATGGCGCTGTGTGCAGGCAGGGGCTGTTACCTGGTCCAGCAACTCAGTACCTCCTGTTTTATGTTGTTGAAACCACTAGGACCTATGCAACACGGCTGAGTTACTGTTGCTGTTGAAACCTTAAATGTGTGTTTCCTGACTTCTGATTCTTTCAAGGGTTGCAAAACTGAAGTTGCATTACTTCTACTTTACATGGATATGACACCTAGAAGAAAAGTATTTAATTCACACCTGCTGCTATAGAAGGGGAATAAGAGAAACTCTTGCGTAAACTTTCCACCAGTGGGGGCATTCCCTCTTCCTGAGTCCACCCCACTTTTTGTTGGGCAGGAGAAGAGGGTACCTTTACATGGAGATGAGAACCGTAGAAGCTCTGCTGTCTGACATTGCCTGGGGGAGGTATCGACCCAGCACACATCTTCCATGTGCCTTGGCCTGTATGGGTCTGGCTCACTCTCTAGGCTCTGTTTATCTGTCGGTTCTGGAACTAAAGGCAGGACTGTGGAGGGGTAAGTGTCTCTTGTCCCTCACTTGGAACTGGATTTTGTGTGTGAGAGAGAGACTGGATTTTGTGTGTGTGTGTGTGTGTGTGTGTGTGTGTGTGTGTGTGTGTGTGTGTGTGTGTGTGTGTGTGTGTGTGTGTGTGTGTGTGTGTTGAAAACAGTGGCCTTCCTCACACAGCAGCTGCAGTAAGGGTACACTGAGAAAGAGAGAGCCCTGTTTGCAGGTGGGACATGAAAGACAACATAGAGCTGCTTTCATTAGTCCCTGGTGTGAATCCCACAATCAGGGAAATTGCTGCTATTACTAAAAACCGTGGCAGAGAAGTCCATTTATTTTTCATTTTTCTTGGGCACTTGCAACCCAGCAGCATGAATCACTGTCCGTATGTAGATTAAATTTACGCCACACATTAGCTTTCATGTCTCTAGTGCACGTATGTCAGCTAGGGCTCTTGGCCAGTAAAATTCAATAGCAGAGTGACTGTTGCATGCTGCAGCTAGGACAGCATCAGCTCTCATGAGAGAACATCCCTTTGCTATAGAATATCTCCCTGGACATGAATAATGTGTGATGTCTGTGAGTGCCTTGAGCTGTGGATCTCAGCACTCTTTGGTAATGCCTAGTGCTAGAGATCAGAAGGACTAGAAGGTATAAGACAGTATTTCCTTGTATCAGACTGATTTGTTCATGCATATGGGAAAGGTTTGGGTTTGTCCATTGGTTATTTATTTAAAAACAATATGGGCAGCTGTGCATCCGTATGCAGATAAGAGGTATTATGGTCTCGTGGACATGGTGCTGGGCTGCGAGGCAGGAGACCGGGGTCTAAGTTTACCTCTGCTATTTACTTGCTGTGGGACCTGTGGCAAGTTGTGTCACCTCTAGTTTTTCATCTTCATGTCTGTTAGAGTGTTCATTCCTTGAGGCAGGTCTGTCTGACTAAGTATATGTCAATTCCTTGCACAATAGGTCTCTGGTCTCACTTGGGTTGTGTGTAATAGAGATAGGCCAGTTCACAAGCTGATAATCAGTCCTGCCATTAATCAATCCTGAGAAATGCCTGATTTTGGATTTCCCCTAAAGATGTGTTGCTACAACTGCAGAACTGTCCAAGAGCAGGGATGGATCCAGAGGGGGTGCAGTGGTGCGATCACTCCCCCTTTTGAGTCTCCAAGTCTCTGAAGCAGGTAAGATCTCCTCCTCTTCCCTCTGTGCTCAGCAGCACATCCTTCCCCTCCTCTGCCCACTTCTGCCACCATCCCTACTGACCCAGGGGCAGGGAGATCTCCAGACCTGCTCCTGACCTGCTCCAGCTAGGTTGCACAGGGATCTAGGCTCAGCCAGGAACAGTGGCAGTGATGGTGGTGAGCGGGTTCCTCCTTACTGCCCGGTCCCCCCTGGTGTTCCCTGCCAGCTTGGGAGCAGACATGGGGAGCGGGGATGCACCCACTGCTGTCATTACTGATGCTGTCCCTAGCTGATCAGGCTCCCTGTTCACCTGACTGGAGCAGGGCAGGAGCATCTCTGGGCCCCCCTCCCCACCCCCAAGGTAGCCAGGGACTGTGGGGACAGTGGCAGTTGTAGGTGGGGAAGGAACAAGATGGGAGGGTGGCAAAATATTTACCTGCTTCGGGGACTTAAAAAAAGTCCCTGGCTGCAGCTCCCATAGTGCAGTCTGCCCAGCAGGGGGGTATGCAGGGAAGCTGGGAGCACAGGTGCAATCACTTCTGCAGTGCTGGTCGCTGTTCCTGCACCCCCCTTTACAAAATCCTAGATCCACCCATGGCCAAGAGGGTGTTGTTTTGAGTTTATTTTAGAACTTGCCTCTAAGATCATGATTCATCTCACTAATTCTCATGTAAACAGGGAGCAGATCCCACGATGTCAGGGATCTGACGTTATGCATTGGAATGGCATAACAGTGATCTGGGGAATGTAATCATCTTGAAATTAAGTGATTGAACATGTGAATAACAAACTGCCTTGAACAATGTTCTGTCCCAGCTAATACAAAAGACATACCCAAGTAATGCATATCTGCATGGTACTGAATTTGAAGCGCTCTGGGATTCAGAGCACTTCAAATGCATGTCTGTCCAGACCTTCAGAACCGTATACTTTACAGGAACACACAGACATACACGCATGCATTAAAACAGACTCACTCTCAGGCAGGCAAACACAAATACATTGTACAAAGGACATGCGCACACACAAATGCATTTTATACCCAGGCTTACAAATACACACAGGTACTTGCTCTCAGACACACAGAGATGCAAGCTGTCACATGTGTATACCCCGCTGCACACTTGCAGAGCTCTGCTTAGCATGCCTACTCCCTTAGCTGCCCTCTGCTGTGCGCTGAGGCAAGGATGCTTATCTGCACGCTCATTCAGTCCCACCTGCAAGGAGCTCACTCATTATGATACATTTCAGCCTCAAGATTAGTACATTACATAGCTGTGTGCTGTCAGTAGCACAGCTACTCAGAAGCACACACTGGGAGGTGTACGCTCATAGTTGGGTATACTCAGTATTTCAGATACATTTGCCCACCCTTAGACACCCGTCGGTGCGGCAGATGCATACTGCCAGCTATCATTACTGTGTAAGAGCCCTATCATTTTGAATTAATCTGGGATTCATCATGCTAGCAGTGAATGTAATTAATTTATTTGGTATTAATGTGGATGAAATATGTACTGTCCTTGCAGGGGAAATCGCACTGCCTCTAAGCATTAGTTAAAAGGACCATTAAAATCAAACCTTTCTGAGAGCCATTAAGCCAGTCTTTCATGCTGAAGAAGATAAAGCCCTGCTGTGTGAAATGTCATGCATAATTAGGTTGATTGCTGTTTTAAACTCTGCCCCTTCTTCCCTGCTCCCCCACCCTCATCCCCAGTCATTGCCTCCTGGCAGCACACACTCACCTGCTCAAGAGATTCCCATCGGCTCTAGCAGTTTATTTCTCACCATTACTCCATCCATGTCAGAGCTGCTGCTTGTCCTCTTTGCAGGCGTTTTGGTACCAAATGCACGGCCTGCCAGCAGGGAATTCCTCCAACCCAGGTGGTACGGAAAGCCCAGGACTTTGTCTATCATCTGCATTGCTTTGCCTGTATCATCTGCAACCGTCAACTGGCCACGGGTGATGAATTCTACCTCATGGAAGATGGGCGCCTGGTCTGCAAAGAGGACTACGAGACAGCGAAACAGAATGGTAGGTGTTGAGCAATTAGCTAGCTACACCAAAAAAGGTAGGGGGGTGGGGTCCATGCCTGGAAGATGCCATCTGTAAAACTGAGTTTCAGATTATGACCCATCATAAGGAAAGTCTGGGTAATAAGGATTTTGATGGTTGCTTAGAGTATGCAAGCTTTTAGTGGGCCTGCCCAGGATTTGCTGTGAAAATTCTGGGAAATGCGGATCTAAATTCTGGACTAGATAATGCTTACAGGGTGGTTGGATCTTGGTTATGCTTGGCCTCTCATCCAGGTCTGAGTGTGTTTATCCCCTTGCTCTGCTGTGTCCCTTAGTACATGCATAACATCGAGTACACAAATAGTCTCACTGGCACGACTAGGATTGCTCACATGTATAAAGTTGAACCTGTCCTTAAGGGCTGGGCTGTCTTGGGGTTAGGCCGTATATTTCCCTTTTTCCTTTTCTTTTTTTGTATTTGTCTTCCTCCATTTTTTGTTCCTGAGATCACCAGCAAGAGACCAGGATCTCCTTGCAGCTTTTCAGCTGTCTGCTGCCCACCTGACATTGCACTCTGCTGTGAGAGTGAACATCTTGTTGAAAGGATTAATCCACCAACCTCATGTGGGAAATAAACAGCTGAAGCAGGCGGACCCTTAGGAAAAAAGATGCTGTTTCACAAAGAAATGCACTTATGACCAGGTTTCCAAAGAGGTTTAAACACCAACAGGTTCAAGTAATTGTGAGTTAGGCACCTAAATGCTTCTGAAAATCCCACTAGACACCTATCTTCACCTTCAAAAATATCTTTAAAACTCAATCCCTAGTACAGTAGAGTCAATTATCCAGACTAAATGGGACCAAAGCCCATTTATAAAATCAATATTTGGTTAATGCATTAAATGAGCATTTATGTACATAATATATGCAAACTTTCTTCAGTTTGTTTATTATTTCCCAGTCTTTTCCTCAATCATCAAAATGGTTCTTTTTTTTCTTTTAGTCTCCCTTGCTCTCACTTCTACCACACACTGTGCAGATCGGTGGCATGTCCTGGGTTTGGAAAACTGAGTGGTCTGGATAATTGGTGTTTGGATGATTAACACTGAATTAAAATTTAAGAATACTGGGGAATAGAAATATGGCGGGGGGGGACCATGAAAAAGGAATTTCTGGCACAGGAGATTAGGAAAAGGTGATGCCAGGAAGATAGGTGACTCCCTTCTAGTCAGGCCAGTCATTCCTGAGAGGCGTTAGAGTGGAGATCCACATCACAAACCTAGTTGTCACCACCATGACCCCTTGCTAGTAGCCTCCAAGGAAGCACTAGCCCCCTCCTGCCCATACCTGCCACCTAGGGTAGGATGAGGCAGATCAGTAGTCCAGTATGAGGGAAGCTTTTCTTGCCACTCCTTTTGCTGTACCTGTTCTGCAGAGATGTGAATCACAAAGCTTGTCCATCCAGCTCTCTTTCACAACCATTAAGGAAAGAAAGGATAAAGTATCTAATTGGCATGAGCTTGTATAGGATGCAAGAAAAGCTATGGCAGTTTTTATAGCAGTTTCTTTATCATGTCTTGTTGTTAGTTCAGCTTCACTGGAAATTAGAAGGTTTCTAACCAGCAGAGCAAGGAGGCTCTGCAACAGTCTTCTAAAAGCAGTAGGGACAAGTACCCAGACATGTGTTAGGATGGAGTTTGATATGTCTCACAGCCCTGGTCATGATATGGTACCTGCGATAAAAGCACACTGGTTTTGATAAGCTGGAAGGTCTCTTCCAGTCCTTTGTCCCTAGGCTCCTATTATTTCTATATTATTATCTTGTTTCTATTGTAATTTGAGATTGGCCCATATAGGAATCTGGGTCCAAATTTTGCATGCTATGGGAAGGTTGGAATCCAGATCTGATCAGCACTTCAGCTCAGATTAATTGGACGTGTCTATATGTGATGCTACGTTGCTGTAATGGTGTGCTATGGTAGCTTAGCATCCACCAGCATCTACATGTGACCAGCAGCTACTTTGCCGTAGTGGCATCCTCTCCCATTATAGCACACTGCTACAGCAAAGTAGCTGCTAAAAATAACTGTGCTACATGTGTGGTTACCATGCTGTGCTTTCGTACTTCCAAAAGGAAGTACGAAAGCACAGCGCAGTAATAAAGTCACCATAGGGCAACGTGTAGACGTGCCCATTATTTAGTAGTAGTAGTAGTAGCAAGTGAACTGATTTTCAGTCTCCCATTAGAAACAATATGTGTTTCTCTGTTATGGGATGGTTGAGATGAGAATATTCCATCAGTTCCTCTGGGTCTGCCCTTCCATAGAAAAGCTAGCTCAGAAAGGCCATGTCAGAATAAAGTGAAAGGGCTTTACCCTGCTCCCATTGGAGGCAATAGAAATTTTGCCATTGACTTCACTGAGAGCAGGACAGAGCTCTTCCTGCTCTTCTACTACTACAGTAAGGTTATTCCGACCTGGATCAATCTACACAGAAATAGAATTAACTTGGAGAATGAATATCCATTCATAGAAAGTGGCTGTCACTACACAAGACACTGACTACGTAGTTGTTACTGCGCAGTCATTTAGTACTTGCGTTAGTGTACAGTAGCTTCCCCGCATGGCTTCCAGGGGACGTTTACTGTGCTGTAACTCATTACTACTGTGCAGTAGCTTGTTACTGCTGCACAGCAGTGTCACATCACAGTTCATGCCCTGCAACTCTTCTGCACAGTACTAACAAGCTACTACACAGTAGTAATTTGCTACGGCGCAGTAAGCACCTTGTTTAGACGTGGCCAGGGACTATTCCAGGGCTGGAATATCAGTGTGTGTTAGTGACAGAGGATTCACCGGACTCATAGAACTAAGTGCCCCCTCTCCAGAGGATATTGGTTCTTCCAGGTCAGATCCATATGTATCTTGTATTTTCCCAAACTAACATGTTTGAGCCTAACCATTAATTTGAGGGAACATGTTCAAGGAGAAGCTACTTCTTGTACAAAGCGGAGCTGGTGTGATTTACTTCAGTCCAGGGGTGGCAAAGATTCAGCCTGTGGAACCCTGTCATCTGGCCCACAGTGCTGCCCAGGTCTCGGACTAGATCCACACACTGCATGTGGTGTGCCCCACACCAGGCCACATGCCACATGTAGGGCACAGGCCTGGGCTCCCACACTGCGTGCAGTACATGGAGCTGGTCCAGGGTGTGTGGTATACATGGCCCCCATGATTGGACCCGACCCACATGCTGGACTCAGCATGTGGAGCTGGTCTGACCCATGGGACCCCCTGCTCCAACTCATAATAGAGCCAACCCTTAACAGGGTGGTAAGAGGTGCTGGGATGCTGTCCATGAAGCCTACTGCATGAGATGTATCATGAGTCTCAACTAGTTGTGGCCAGTACAGGCCCCATAACACTTTGACCTCCTGGCCAAAACTCCACTATAGGGTAGTGACAGTTTGCATCTCTGAATTCTCCTTGCCTGATGTGGGTGTAGTTTTCTGACTCATTCCCTATGCCTAGACAGTTCTCTATTATGCAGTGTTAAAGAGCTGC
>NW_005843125.1:167778-187657 GCF_000455745.1 Alligator sinensis | reverse complement strand
GAACTGCACTGCTTAGAGAAGTTATTTTTTCATGTAGGTAAAGGCCAAATCCTGGCCATTAGTTATCTTCATGCAAATATGCTCAAGTCAGCAAGTTTCCTTGGAAGTAACCAGGGGAGAATTTGTCAATTATTGTTGAAGTTTGTAAAATAAAATAATAATTAGTTCACTGAGATCCCAATTCCCTGTCCTCTGCTCCCCTCCCATCTTGTGGCAAGTGATCTGTCTAGAGCAGAACTGAGGTATGTTGTCAGTAGACCAATACATACAAGATTCAGTTTTAGCATTGACAGGACTGTGATAAAAAAACAACATAAATGAAATTCTGCCCTGGTGTAGGCAGGCTTAGCTCTACTAAAGGGGATGTGTTGCACCTTACATTGGTGCTGGACATGGCCCTCAGTTCACAAAGTGTGTGTAGAGGAGCCAAATGGGGACCTAAATCGCCAATACAGAATAAGATGAAAAACAAGGATGAAGGGAGGGAGAGGAAGAGACTATAGATCAGAAAACAGTAATGAATCCACAGAGACTTCCCAACTGCGCCTGACTGAAATTAAAACCCGAACAGGTCTTTAATGGATTTCATGTTGACAAGCCCTGACTTCTCATTAATTAAGGACTCTATTTTGACCTAATCAATTCGGTTAGGGTGATGCAATGCCTATTTGTGCTGTGGGGAGGGGGGGCATGGATTTAATATTACTCAAATTCCATTATTGACTCCCAGAGCTATTGATGGCCTTAGTGTCATGGCATCTGACAGGCCAGGGAGCCAGTTGGAAAGAGACAAGCACAAATTTTCCTCTCTGTGACAAAGGTGCATCAGAACTGATTTCAGTGGCAATTTGCTTGTGCAACTGAAAAGATGGCTTAGCCAGATGTGGAAGTGATTTTGTTGAGAAAGTGAGGCTGAAAACAATTCATGCCACAGCGCAGTTTCAAACAAGTTCTGCCAAGACCAAGCCACTGATTTCACCAGAGTTGAGTCTTACAATCCGCCCCCACCCCCAGCTCTTCAGGTAGAAGGCTTGTTTGGGCTGCTGTCAGTTAAGGTACCTAAATGCTAGTCCCTGCCAGCTGCGCAGGTCCACAGGCCACTTATAAATGATTTTACAGACAAAACTAAATACAGCCTCTCCCAGCTTGCAAATTGACTTCTGGAGGCTTCAAGGGTGCTCTCTTTGAAGAATGTGTAGCTGAGCTTTAAGAATGAAGCCTTTAAATGGCGGGGCTCAGGGGGCTGAACAGGGACTGAACTCCCTGCTTGTCACAGGCAAGTCCCTTTATGACCTCAGGCACTTCATGTAGACTGAGTTTTTGGTTTTTCTTTTCAAATCAGTGGAAATTAAACACATGAATACATTTAAATATCTGGCATTTAATGTCTGTATTTAAGTTCCTCTTTGTGAAATGGCTGCTACAGCACTGATCACCATCCTTGCCCTCCTCTCCCCCCCAGAAGGTACAATGACAAGAAATTAATTGCTAACTGTAAGGAGCTCAGGTAGTCTAGTAATGTTGACCCCCAAACTATTTTGAGGAGGCAGCACTGTCCCACCTCAGTACAGTTTCTACCAAGGTCTACCAGGACAGAGCCACTGATTACACCAGGGCTGAGTCTTGCAAACACCCTTCTTTCCTTGCTCCTCAGAGCCAATGTATCATACTTTAGATTTTGACAGAGCTTCTGTGCTGCTCGTTGGCAGGTCTGCATTTCATGCTGTCTGTTCCAAACTGGTAAGAAATTGTTCTATTGCAGATGATTCAGAAGCTGGAGCTAAGCGGCCACGAACCACCATCACAGCCAAACAGTTGGAAACGTTAAAAAATGCCTATAAGAACTCCCCCAAACCTGCCAGGCACGTACGGGAGCAGTTGTCCTCAGAAACAGGTCTGGACATGAGGGTGGTGCAGGTGAGAGAACCGCAGGCTGAATGATTGCTTTCATTTCCTCCTCTTCCCACCAAGCAGAATGGTGCCATGCAACGTAAGCGATCCTGGAGCTGTTGCGCATACTGCCCATGAGTCAACTGTCTTGCATAGGCCCGTTCCACCCCAAAACATAGGTCGATGGGTAACCAGGGTTTTTACCCAAACATGAGCAAGTACGGGCTAACCCCCATAGCATCACTTTGGGTGGAGTTGTAAGCGTGTACCAGATACGCTATGTGCTGGCTTCAGGCAGCCTTCTGCTCATGCTGAAGTGTGCCCAGCATGTTCAAGCGTGTTCAGTTGAATCACTCTGGTTGTGGGTCCCCTTGGGGGTGGTAGGGCATAGTCCAAGATTTCTTTATCCCCACCAGAGTTAGTACTTCCCACAGTAGCCGGCTTTCGAAATCTTACCCTTGATCGGAATGGATTCTGGCCAGTAGGCCGAATACAGAGAAATATTTCTCCCACAGTACCTTGGCAACCATCTGCACCGTCTGGTCTTGCATAGGAAAGGCTTGGGGATACTGGGTGAAGTGATCTGTCACCACCAGCACATTCCCTTCCGGTGCCCCTCTCCTTCTATGGATAGGAAGTCCATGCACACGAGCTCTAGGGGCTTGGAGCTCTGAATGGTATGTAGGCAGGCGGTTCAAGTGGGCAAAGTTATTCGTCGCACACATCAGTCACAAGTCAAGCACTTGGCCTTTACGTCTTCAGCCATCTTTGGCCAAAAGGACCACTTATGTGCCAAGGCCAAGGTGTGGTCCACCCCCATATGCCCAAAGTCATCATGTAGTACCCGTAATACAAGGGCTCTATACTTCTGATATCACTACTTCCTCTTGTACCACACAAGCCCTGCACTGCATGCATGGAGCAGTGAGTGCAGTGTTTCCATGTCAAAGAAACCAGGGCAGGAAAATCTGGGAAGCATTAAGGCCCTCATTCTGTTACTAATGGGAATGACTGGGCAGCTGAGTCTCTGCAGAGCCTTACTGACTTCCATGAGGCTGCCTTGGGTGTTGCCATCCACCCACATGGATCACAGCGCAGGATCCAGACCTGAGGTTTAAAATTTTTCTTTTTATGATCTAGGAGTGCATTAGACGCGAGTATGCAATGGCAGAAAGATAAATTAGGCTGCATGTTTGGGGTGTTAATGTCAAGACAATGTATCCTGGAACTTGAGATAACTGGCCTGACCTCTCTGTGGGGGCAAACCAAAGCTGGCTGGATTTAGTTAAGTTCTTTCCACTGACTTCAGTGGACATCAGTCAGGTGTGTCTAACTGCAGTGGAGGCCTCCCTTGGAAGTATTGTTTCTTGGCTGATTAGAGGTTTTGCAGAGGGTAGGTGCTTGCTGGAGATGTCTTCTGTGAAAATCAAGAAGGTTTCCTTTGAGCTTACTGCCTCAGAGATGGCACCGGTCCTGGAAACTGAGTAGGAGTTTTAGGGAAGTTTGGATGCAGCCTTTGTGGCTTGGACCTGTGCTATAGCTACCTCCAAACTGCAACCCCTTGGAGTTGGAGGAGATTCAGGATCTGGACTATCTTGAACTCTGGAAGGATCCAAGCCAGCCCTGAATATCCCTGCCCAGGCTTTTCACTTTGCCCTTCAGTTCTGCTCATGACTCTGTCTCTTACTTTGTGGCAGTGTGTTGGGTTTTTTCTTCTTTTTGTGGCTCCAGGTTTGGTTTCAAAATAGGAGAGCCAAAGAGAAACGTCTGAAGAAGGATGCCGGGAGGCACCGTTGGGGACAGTTCTACAAGACAGTGAAGAGGAACCGCAGTGGCAGCAAACATGAGAAGGAGAGCTCCGCGGAGGACTGTGGGGTTAGCGACAGCGAGCTGAGCTTCCGAGGTGAGTGTGGAAGCAGGGACTGCATGCAGGAGTGGCACTGAGGATTGAGGGTGGGGAATATAGTGTCCAGAGTAAAGGGCAGATTCTTGGGATTCCCACATATAAACTCAGAAAGAGGGGATTCCTGTCACACTACAAGCTGGAATGATTTTTGTAACCAATACTCCTTCTTCGGACAGAGAGGCTGGTGGTGTGGCGGCCTTTAAATGAGAGAGGTAAAGGAATAATTACTACTATGTCATGCAGTGCCAAAATAGCGCAGTGATCCATCTTCCAGGGTAGAGGTTGCTAATGCTTCAGGGCAGGTCATGACAACCCAAGAAGGCACCACCCTGTGGCATGTGATATCACAAAGTTGGACCTTTCCTCCATCTCATCTGCTGATCGGTTAGGCTCTGAAAGGGTTCATACCCTACACTGTGAGGAGTGATATCCCATTACATTTCTTATCCTCTTTCATGTCACTGGCAATGGGATTCGTACCAACATGAATTTTCAGTCCCCTGTTGGAAGCTCACCATACTCTAGGGCTCAATAAGCTAGTAACCTATCTCTAGGGAAAACACGCAGCTATCAGCAACCAGAGTCCTCCTCGAACAGACCCTCTTTAGGATGGCTGAATCTGGCCATTGGAAGCCAAATATTTCTGACCACAGCTTCCTTCAAGACTGATAGTTAAAGGAGGGGCTCTACAGAAGCATTTTAAAGGCAATGCATGTATGCCACCCACTGTCTTGGGTGATACATTAGAGATTGAAGCTGGAAGCTCCACAGCTGAAAACATAAATCTCTGCAGTTTGAACTAAGCAGCCAGACTTCCTTACTGGGAGTTGACATAAACCAATGCCCTGTACACTAGGCACAGAGGGGGAGATGTGTGGTTCACAGGCACCATACCACTGTGCTTTCTTGTGCGAGTTTTCTACCCATGTCTCAAAATTTAATTAAAGGTTTATAATATCAATGAAACTATAACCTTGTCCTGCTTAGGTCCTTGTACTGTGACTGGGTGGATTACATATAATGAAAAAATCATTGGTAATGAATAGGCCTGGATAGGAATGTATTCTTGGTTGTGCCAACAGTCTGGATTGGGAAGAACCAAGTATTTTAATGGAAATAATTTTAAAAAAATCCTTAAATAAATATTATAACATTCTTATAATGCTCCCAGTGAGAACTATGGCAGCAAATACAAAACCCACAGGCAATAACTAGATTATTTACAGTCCAGCAAGGATCAACTGTGGTTCTAAATCCAGCCTCTCATACAGCCTGAATACAAGACTTGTTTTTTAGTCAGTTTAGAAATAATGCCCTTTATGTAAGTGAATGCACCAAGCTTGAACCCAGTGAGTACTCCCAAAAGTAGCTGCTATCTACCAGCAGTTTTGCTCTGACCAAAGGGTTAAAACATTTAAAATAATAATGGCTCATAGGTAGGGATGTATAAAAGTGTCCCTTTCAAGTACAAATAAGTTTTTTTAAATTAAAAAAAAGCCTGCTTTAGGCATAGTTCCATTTAGATTTTATTCTTCATGAGTTGTAGTATATAGCATGGTTACCCAGCAATCAGAGTCAAATGAACAAAATCCTCAGCTGGAGGACATCCGCTCTGTTGCGAGGGCACTATGCTGGTTGACATCAGCTGAGAACTTGCCTTAATGTACTTACAACTGGCCTGTAATAGCTAGTGTCCATTCATGTGCATTTTGGTGGCCAGGCTAATTCTTGGAGTTATCCCATTCATTTCACTAGGGTCACCCAAGACATCATTTGCTCTGCATGATGCGTTATCCATGACTGTGGTGTTCCTACACTCATAATTTGATCTTCCTTCTTTCATTCACAGAAGATCAGATCCTCTCAGAGCTTGGCCACACCAATAGAATTTACGGCAATGTTGGGGATGTTGCTAGTGGACAGTTAATGAATGGAAGCTTCTCCATGGATGGGACAGGACAATCTTATCAGGACTTGAGGGATGGAAGTCCCTATGGAATTCCTCAGTCTCCGTCCTCTATATCATCCCTTCCTTCCCATACTCCCTTGCTTAATGGTCTGGATTACACAATGGACAATAATTTAGGAATTATAGCACATGGAGGGCAGGGGGTGAGCCAGACGCTAAGGGCAATGGCTGGGGGACCAACCTCTGATATTTCTACAGGAAGCAGTGTAGGCTACCCAGACTTTCCAACGAGCCCTGCCTCTTGGCTGGATGACATGGATCATCCTCCTTTTTAAGCACCTCCCACTTCTCCAGCCCACCCCTACCAATGCATTCTTTTGGCCCAAAAGTGTGCTCAAAATATCAAGAGGCAACCATCGACCTTCAAGAATCCTAGACATACAGCACTGAGAAATTTCCATTATTTTCAATGGGAATCCTGGTTCCTGGAGGCTTTTGAGATGATAGTGTGGTATTTGTTCCCTTTCTATTTGGAGAGTGGGAGGGTAGGAGAAATCCTTCCTTGTACACAGCACACTGGTATATAGTATCTGGTTCTAGGTTTGCAGATTGGTAGTAAACACAAACTCATTGACACTCTCTCCACATTGTTGTTGAAGACTCTGCTGATGAGTGCTTTTGAAGTGCATGTTGACTGGCTCGGCAAGCATTGGCCATTGGGATCAGCTGGCATTTCCTTACTTGGAGTTAAGTATGTTTCAAAGCCTCCAAACCCACTGTTTTTCACAAGAATTGCTTGAGTGCAGGCAGCCAAACTTATCTTCCATTGAAATGAAAATGCAGCATTTCCAGAGCCGTGCCATGGTTAAGCAAGTGCAATACCCTCACCAAGCACAGGGCTCTGTCTCTAAAGGTCACAGACAATATGGACAGTCACAGGGTGGAAAAGCTATCAGGATTTCTCAAGGTGAAAAACATGATTTCCTACCACTGAATAGCCACATTGAATATTAATATTTCCTGAATGTGGCTGGATCTCTCTCAAGCCAAATTCCTACTCCTGAGTGTAGCCCTGCTGCCATCTTTGGGTCAAACACTCAGCAAGTGCTAAGGATCTGACAAGACCTAGGATGCACAGACTCGGTTCTGACCCTCTACACAAAGATGAATTCCTGTGCCGGAGAATTACATTGCATTAGCGTCCGTGTTAACCTCCCCTGGTAGACAAGGACTATCCAGTGTAGAACCACGTCAATGGTTATGGTTAATCCAAATGTGGAGTTTCTCAGATTCAGCTGACATGATTTTTACACCAACAGCTCTTCTCCACACTGGGTGCTAACTCAGGCTTTACACTGCTGTTATCTATATTACAGTAGTGGCCAGAGGTCTCATTGTGCCGGGTGCTTGAGACACGCAGAATCTTGGGCCTGTTGAACTCATAGCCTAATGAGGCCAGACAAAGAGAGAAGAGAAGGCAAAGTTACTTACCCAAGGTGGCAAAGCCAGAATGAGACCCCAGGTCTCCTGACTTCCAGGCATGTACCACAAGAGCAGGCTCTCTTCCCAGGTTACCAAACATATGTTATACCATAGCACATTTTCCTAGTGTAGACAGCCCCTAACCATTGCAGCTTGCATGCCATTGAGTAAGAACAGCAGGATTTGGCCTATAGCCCATAATTCAAGACATGGCAATAATTTATGCTTCCCAGCTAGCTGGCTGAAGCACAATCTGGGTTTTTTTGGGTTTGTTTTTTTTTTACCCCCTTTGGTAAAAGTCCATTTGTTCACACCCTTTTAAAAAGTCCCTCAGCTCCTGCTGATCAGGCTGCAAGTCACAGATAGGAAGAGCATAAACTAGGGAGAAAATGTAATGGAAAGACAATCAATAAAGCAAAATGTTGGTCGGAATAAAGCCACTCAAACAGGTTCTCAAATCAACCCAGCCAGCTAGCAGGAGAGTCCCTTGACTGATTGTGCTCTACAAAAGGAATGACAAAGCAATCTTCTATTTCCAAGAGTTATTTTAGGACACTGGGTTTAAAATGTTACTCTGAGCTGCCAAGATGGTCACATAAAAGAAAAGCTTATATATTGGAAAGTGGCTTATGTTAGTGCAAGAGAGACCAGACTCCAATTCACACACAACTTTTTCCCCTCAGTTCTCTTGGTGGCGGTAAGGGTTGCTTGAAGTGTCCTAAGAAACAGCTGGGTTCAAGTCATTTGGAGACTTTCTTTCCCCCTCCAAACAGTGAATGCCACAGTGGTGGGGGGTGGGATGGGGAGGGAATTTATTTACAGCCAATATTTCTATATCTAGCATTTTGATCAGAAGCCTGCCTCAGATGAAAGGTGAATACTGGTCTTATCTGCAGCATCCCCTTGCCCCTGCCCCCAGGTGTCTTTCATCAAGGTTCATGTGCATATAAACAGGATGGAATGCTGGCTCCATGGAAGGCAATAGCAAAGCTCCTCTTGGCTCCCAGAGGGGCCAAGATTTTCCTTCTCAGAGGCACATGGGCTGAGGGTATCTGCCTCAGTGAGGGATCAGGACTATTTAAGATGGCCCCACTCAACTACTGTCGCCTACAGTGCCCTTCACTGTTTGAAAAAAATGCTGACAGTGAACCAGAACCTGGAGGAAACAAGCTAATCTGAGAAGTCACCCTGAGCCAGGCATGCAGCCCTGTGCCAATCTGAACAATTTGACAAACTGGTGTTTTCCCGGGCTCTTGCCAACACCCACATCCTCTAGAGGAGCAGTGTCCCTTTCTCCTCCAGCATCCTGTACTTACCAGAAGCTGGAAGTTCCTCTCCTCTCTCTCTGCCTGGGGATCTATGACCATGAGTCACAGCCCTGAACAGTCATGCACTCAGCTCCAGGCCAAGGACACTCAGTGATGAGTATTCTCCTGAGATTCTTCCCTCATTGCAACTCAAGGTGGTTGTGTTCAAGCTTTCCCCTGGATTCTGCACAGGTGCAGGCAGGATTTTACTGCTCTTGTTGGAGATACTGATTTAGAGGAAGAGGCAAAGATTTTATTGGCACAGTGCTCTGCATCATTAGACTGCAGGGACTGTCTCTTGCTGGGGCTCTGTACAGCACTTAGTGCACACAAATGATTAGTCATAATGCTCGGAGGTAGCTCCTGTTGTTAACTAGACCCTCACTTAGAACCTGGAAAGCCTGCTTCCCACTGAGCTCCCCTATCACCTGGGCTCTGAAGCCTGTCCTGAGGTCTACACATGCCTGTCGAGTGCCTTGCATGCCTGGCTTTCATGGCTGGCAAAGTTTGCGGGGAAGCAGGGGTGGGGGGCATGGAACAGGTTGTTACTGCAATAGCTCCTTTCTACTTGCAGTCCAGGTTCTGATCTTAAATCAGCCCTCTAGGCCTATCCACAGAATGGCTGAGGGGGAGAAACTCAGTGTTTCTTACTCCAAAGTATCCTTAGTTAGGTGAGGCCAAGAGTGACAGCAGCTCAGGGTCAGATCCCTTCATACTGCCATAGCAGCTGGATTTTCCCAGCTAAGAATGCAAACCTGGTAGCCCCATCTGATGCACCATCACCCCAAATAATTCTGGGGCAGGGTCCATAGGGGCAGAAGGCAGGGTACAGCTGCACCACACTGCCCTCTGATTCAGACTAGCTGATGAGTGGGCCCACTGGCAAATACCTAAGTTAGAGCAGCCAGCAGGCAGGACTAGTTTACCCTGAGAAGCAAGAATCACAGCAAAAGAAAGGCTTTGACTTTTAGAGGGGGGGCCTTGGCACCTTCCTCCAGCTCAGCCCCAACTACATGTTTGCATTACTTAAGTCTTACAACCCTCCTCCACAACCTCTACATGCACTACTGGGGGTTTGACTAGATGACCTCCTGAAGTCCCTTTCAGCCCTAATTTTCTATGATCACTCTTTCCTCAGCCCAGTGAGTGTAACAGTCTAAGCTGTAGTAACTCAGACCCACGAGCTAGCATGGAGGAGGAACACAGCTGGTAGAGGGCATGTCCATGTGGACGTTACAAGGGCCCCTTCCCTCCCTCCTCTTACTTACACCATCTAATACTACCTCCAAGCCTCCACACACAGGTTACTCTCACTTATACTTCATTCTCTAGCAATGAGTCATGTGTAAGTAGGTCTAAAGGACTAAGTCTAGCTGCCACAAAGACATTTATTGACTTCAGTGGAAGCTAGATTGGGGCATACAATTGACTGTCAAAGAGACTAACTTAGGCCCACCCTCTCCCTCCCATGGCTTCCATAGTCAAGGTGCTTAGTTTACAGGGGCAACACCAGTGCTGAACTCTCCACCTACTTTCTAAAATTGAGTATGTCGTAACAGCCCTGGAAACCAGGCTGGACTTTTCCTGCCTCTTCCACACTGTGATTGATCCTGCCTCTTGAACAGAATTGAAGAATGGCATGATGCCACCTTAAGAAACCAGTTCCCTTGGTCCACACTGATCTGAACCTGCACCTTAATAGGAAACAAACAAAATATTTAGGAGCTATGACCTGATGACTCTGGTTGGCTGGTTCGAGTCAGTGTCATTTTTACAGTCACTTTTTGAAACATACAAACGTTAAAAAAAATGTTTTCCTTTTGTCTTCTAAAGGACAGAGTATCTGCAACATTTAGTAACTGTAGCTCAACACATCCTTGTACTGAGAAACATGCTGTCTTCTTGCTAAAGAACTCATCATTCTGATGCTAAAAGGGTAAGCCAAAATGCAGTTGTTATGATGATTTATCATTGGCTTCGCAGTAGTGCTTAGATTGCATTATTGCAGTTTTACCTTGTTAGCTTGGCAAGGATGAATTTAAATATCAAAAATCAGAGCTTTCCCGAACAGCCAGTCTTGTTCTCTACTGGCTACCTGGCTGGAAAGTATGACAGATTCAGCAGAGGTAGTCTGGTACAGCTCATCATATTGGTGACTCAAAGAAAAAAGTCACCCACCAACCACCTAGTCGGCCGTAGGGAGGAGAAATGGCCCCAGAAGAGCAAGGAAGAGAGGAGAACTGTTTGTGGTGAATATAAAAGATCAATAGCAGAAAAGAAAAGACAGTTAGCTTTAAATGCATTACAAGCAGTGACAAATTATACTCACGTAGTGGGCAGCGCGGTCTTATGATGAGAACTGAAGAAGCTTAAAGCAAGTGCTGGCTGCTGCACAAAATACAGGGAAGTATCAGAAAACAGTCAACATGGCTGAGATTTTCAGACCTGACAAAGTGGATTTAGGCACACATCTTCTACTAATATTAAGTGGTGTCTTAATCTCTTTTTTGGCTTTGAAAAGGCTCAGCCGACAAACATGATATGGCATTAGGCACAACTGCAAGATGGCACAACTGCTAGTGATGCAAAGGGTGCTGTCAGCTGCAGGACAAGATGGTTGGAAACATGAGCATAAGTCACTTCAGTTTGATATGCCTTGTAGGTCAAGTTCAGCTCTGGATATGCCACCACTGAAGTCAAAGGGCAGTGGGCATAGTTATGTCAGGGCTGAATTTGATTTGAAGCATGCTGGAGTTCAGTTGACATTAATGCCTTTGTGTGTGCCCAGGACTGCATACTGTGATGAGCTGGTTTTCCTTGGTCTCCTCTTTTCCTCCAGGGTTCTATTGACATTCCCATAAAACCCTATAACATCTAATGAAGAATGTTACCCTTTCTACAGTCTATTTAAAACCCTCAAAAAGCTTTGCATGCAGGGGTACCTTCCCTATGAAATGGTACAGGGGAGTTCTAAAACACTGATAGCAAGAACTCTTATTTTCTAGTGAATCCTGTAGGACTTGCCCACAAAGGCTTAAGCAATGGGATTTTTCAAAAAGCACTCAGGAGTGACCTAGAAACACAAGATCTGTGGAGAGCCACTGGGATTTGTGCTCCCAAATCACATTGTGGTGCCCCAGTAAAGGAGCCCCAGTCTGTAAAACATAGCCCTTGGCACCTCAGGCCTGTTCTGTACAACCAAAATGCCACCTCAGTGTAGAGTCACTCCAGTGCAAGTCACTTGCCTGGTTTGTGACCAGTTGATCCCAGTATGCAATTTATACATTTAGGCCACAACCAGATTGATCCCAAGAGAATCCCCTGGGCATCGCCCCTTCCTAATCCAGGCTGCATTTATTTGAATTTTGCCTGGTGCTTGGAGAAAGGAGCATGGCCTGGTATCAATGCCTCTTGCCAAGAAACAGTATTGGCTTAGCATCGAAAAAGCGCTTTCTCCCACAGTGATCCCTCAAGAACTTGTTTTCGTGTTTATTGTATGCTGGCCCTATGTAGGGTACCTGCTGTTCACAGTTCCTTGCCCTAAGTCAGACAAACATGCACCCCTTTCCATTATGCTAGTGACATCACAGAAGCTGTTGCTATAGCATTGCTAATCAGTGGAGGTTGGTGTGTGCGTGTGCATGTGTGCGTGTGTGCGTATGGGGGGGGAGATGCTCATGTTTAAACATTGCACTTTAAAAGCTGGAAACAGTAGGCTGAAGAAGAATTCAATTAAGCGGAAATGAGCTGTGTTTTATTGCCGGCTGTCGAAGGCCTCTGGGCACGCTGAAAGCTAAATAAAAAGCACATTGCTAGCGCTTGCCCCTCTTGGATTTGTCGGTCAGTTATTGCAGGAGTTACTGCTGCTGCACTGACACAGCAACTGGCGCAAAAACAGAGCTCAGCAATGCTACATTCAGGCTGCTTGGCAGCACAAAGCACATCAGTGACACTTCTCGCTCATGCTGGTGAATGAGATGGCTTCCCGCAGTAAGGCTCGGACTGTGAATGTTAGCTCTTGGAGCTCATCAGGCATTCCACTGGATTAGCTACGCTGTGCAGACCCGCAAGCACAGGCCCCTGCCCTGCAGCAGAAGGGAGCGCAAGAGCGTGCAGAGCTTCTTCTGCAACACAGAGGCTGCTTGTATTTTGTTTTCTGAATGCAGTTTCCACTGCAGGCCAGGTCACCAAGCTCTCTTGTCCGTGGCTCAGTGATCCGCCAATCCCCTCCTGACCACCCCTTGCAGTGTAAATTTTGTACAGTTCCAAAGTGAAGTCTTGTTTCCTGAGAAAAAGAAAATTAATAATAAGAACTTATTTATTGCCATGTGTCTTTGGAAAACAGAACAGAACCTGGTGCGTTTCTTTGTATTATGCCTTCTGTGCGTTGGCATGAGATGTGTATGGTCAAAACAAAATCTATGTAAAATAAAACACGGAAAGTTCTTTAGCAGCCTGTTTGTCCTGCCTTCTCTTCTTTTGTATTGGAAACAGATGAGAGCCATGAGAACACTTGCCCTTCCACAGTACTTTTCATCCACGGATTGTTAAGACCTCTGATGTTGGTGATTATGAGAGCTGGGACACCAGACTAGATGGACCGCTTACTAATAAAATATAGGATAATACTCATCAATGCCTGCATTCCTAAACCTTACTATCTGAAGTAGCACATGAAACACGAGTATGAGCTGCCCCATATTACAGGTGGGGAAACAAGCCTAGAGAAATGAAGTCCAAGATTTTCAGAAGTGAAGGAAGTTTGGCGCGCAACTCCCACTGCATTCTAGCCAGAAGCGGGCATCCAAACTCATTCTAATTCTTTGCAAAGCTCCACCTCTGGCTCAGATCCTCAAAGATACTTAGGCAGCTGACTCCTCTTGTTCAGGCAGAGATTAGATAGGCAGCTGCCTAAATATGAGTCCAAGCCTTCCCTCACCCAAGATCCCAACATCCCACCCCCTGCTGCACTTATCTAAAAGCACTTTTCCCACAGATGAGGTTTTACTGAACTCTCTCTACGCTGCTTAAGAGCCACCTGGAGTAACAGGTAGAGCCAGCATGGAGGATGCTGCTAGAAGGGCAGGCTTGGAAAAGTAGGAGAAGAGTTTAAAGAAAGAGGGTGCTTGGTGGCTCAGGACTGGGCTGAGATGACAGAAAATGGCAAGGATATGATTGCAGCAAAGTGAAAGCACTGGAAGGCCTCTGCTGTACCCCTCCCCTTTCTGCATCTCTCTTGCTGCGAGGGCCAGCTTAAAGGGTTAAATAAATGGACACTCAATCAAATGTGTTTGTACAATGCCTAGCACAAAGGGCCCTGAGCCCATATTAGGGCCTTCTGTATTCCTACTATAATCCTTAGTATCAGGCTCCAACGCACAGCCTTCCTCCTAACTTCCAGTCTGGGAGAAGCTCACTGGAGTCCAAATACCTATTGCAGAAACTGCTCTGAGAGCTCCCCTTATGCCACAGGAAATCCTCAAAGCTACACATGCCCCTGCTGGCATTGCTGAAGGAGGTGATGTACAGAAAAGGAAGAAGAGAGATAGCAAACATGGGTTTCTGCCAAATGGGAGACCTGTTGGTAGACACAAATAGGTAAACAGAGTCTTTCCTCATCAGGCACGTCTGAAAGCGTTACAAGCTGGGATCTCTCAGCATGAGTGGGAGAACAGGAGTGAAAACAACTGGAGAACAGAGAGAAATGACATTTCACAAGCTACTGTATAGCATCCTTGGACATGACCAGCTCCTCCACCATAACAGCACTTGTGTTTTAGCAGCACCCACTAGGGCTGGGTTTTCGCAACCGCCCTGCTCTAACCTGGCTTTATATTTTTGAATTTGCCTTAACTGTCACTTACCAACACCCTTCTCCTGCACTGAACACCAAGGCCTGCTCAACCTCATCTTAGCCCAGCCTTGTACATCAGGTAAGCAGCGAACTTTCTAGTAAGCAGAGTGGGGGATGCTATGGAAGAGTACGGCTCCTTAGTCCTTGGCTCACTGAGTGACATTGCCCATGCAGGGGAACTGACATGTTGGAGGTCCTAGCACATCCGCATCAGGGCAGAGTTTCCACACGTTAAGCAATCCAGGAGCACTGGGAATGGAGGGGAGTCTTTACTGCTGTGCTGCATGTTGCTTTTTGAATAGCTAGTTGCTTTCCCTTCATCCTGGGCCAGACTGAGCTCTCGGCTACACTGCTGCAATCATATTGACTGCAGTCAAATCAGCATGGATGCAGAACTGGGCTTCTACTACGTGCGATGGGAAAGGAGCTTTGGAAGCCAGAATCCCCTTTGCTTACAGAGCCCCTCAGCACATGGCTGCTTTTGCAAATGCCACAGAAGAAGTGGCCCAGGCATAAATGTGCTTGAAGAAACAGAAAAGATCCATTAAAAATAAGCACCTCTTTCCCTCTCCTGCCCCCGCTCGCTCTTTTAGCACATATGTACAGGCACACAGCTCAGATCCTCAAGGTTGGCTAGTGTGCTAACAAATTGATGCACCCTCTCACCTTCAGCCATAGAGCAGAGCTGAATGCATACTAAACTGGAGATGACATCCTGTAGCATCAAAGAGATGACCCAGGAAACGAATGCCTTGTACATTCCAGATAACTACTCATGGTAGCATTTAAAGCTCACACTTGCTGGAGGATTTAGAGATGGAGATAGTACTTATGGAGTTAGGCCCTTCGTACACTACGGTGTGTTGGCTTTATATATTTTAATCATTTTAACATTTAATGCTTCTCAATTAAAGTGATTTCCTGGAGTGGATGCCAAGCTTAGTTTGAATGCGCATTAACCACTTTCTGTATCGGTAGTTAAAGGCACTGAGGGATTTAAACAGCAATCCACAGGGCTGCTGGGGAAAGGTTTGGCTGAATAAAGCAGATTATAAACAATAATATATGTCTCTCTCATTTTTTTTCTTCTCTTTTTGGAAGGGCTCCAAGCTCACAAACAGACCTAAAGTGCTATAAACATATCCAGGCCTAAGCTGAATGTACTTCATGAAAGCTGTGGGCACTGCTGCCACTTTTCATCTATGCGCGTGTGTATTTTAAGAGAGTATTTTATTACACAAAATGTCCATCAAACTCAACTTCCCTTTGCCATATTAAAACACAAGCAGGGATAACCTTCAACGTGAAGAGAAAAATAAATCCTGGGTGAGGGCAAGGTGGCTGTTGTCTGGGAAGACAATACATGAAGGTGACCTCCCTATTATTTTTTAACCTCTCTCACCCCTTGTTGGCACAAACTGGAAACTGGTTACTGGTACTGAATCCAGTTGAACATCTTCATTTCTGACCACAAGGGATTCAATCAGAAATAAGCAACCGCGTAACAAAAATTACTTTGGTATTGTACATTCCCTCCATACAGCTGGACCCAAAAGCAATCAATAAGCTATCTGCATTATACAACAGGATGCACGTTCAAAATCTTTCTATTTTATGTATATATCCTGCATATATGGAATTAATATCCATGTAAAAAACTGCAGAGTCCAGTGATAAACTGCGGAACCGGGTGCTAAATTTGTCATTTCTGACCATACCAGCTTACTAAGATACACATTTATTAGCAAACTATCAACACCTGATACAGGCAATATTTGCATGGGTGGAGTTATTAACATTCCAGACAGGAAGAGAAAAAATATCACATTCCCCTACAGAGCACAATCAAAGAAAGAGTCTTTGTTAGCCAGCTGAGTGTTCAGATTCCCATAGCTAAGTTAGTGGAAGGGCATTAAGAGTAGTCTTACAGTTCATTTTAGCTGTGACCAACTTCAGACTTAGCTGTACTCCCAGCAAGACATTTTCCTATACACCATCGTATTCTGCAAGGGTGTCATCAGAATGCAGTTCAGGAGAAAAAGGGGACATGGCCTGTCTGTTATAACACCTACCTTGTATGGTGGGAAGCAGCTTATCAATTTTAAACAGCAGCCGTCTTAGTCCTTGCTTCTGTAGATCCAGAGATAGGGGGTGTGGGGTGCTTTCAGTGGCATTCCTTTAACATACCACTGAATAGGATGGAGCATCAGTAGTTACCTGCCAACACTCAGCTGCACATTGCACACATCACCTGAACACATTGGCCTCCAGTGCTTTTCTGACGTTAGGTGATAAAGCCAGGCAGAAAGTTCAACTCTTCCTTTTACAAGCACAGGATTCATGACCTTCTACATGCAAAGAGTTCAGTTAATCAGAAAATAATTGTGTGCAACTCCTCCTGCTGTTCTTCTGTGCGACATGCACCATTCACATCTTCCAGGGTTTCATAAAAGATACAGAGTCTGAAGCAACAAGCTAACATTCTTATTCTGTACAGTAACCACCAGTTACATTTGTGAGGCCACAAGACTATGCAAGCCATTGCTGCATCTGGGCTATAGTAGATACTGATGTTCCTGATCTGATAGCATGCATGCACATTGCCATGTTACTAAAGCCATCCTGGGCTGTTGTTTTGAAAGCTCGTATTTGTATCCACAAGTAGGCAGAGCACAGAGCTGCACAAGCAATTTCTTCATTTTGTCTTCCAAAATAGGTATATAAATTCTCTAATAAATATATGTTTGTATCAACAAGTGCATCTGTTTCAGTATTTTAAATGGGTCAATTGGGTATTAACTAACACAGAGACAAAAAGGAATCTTTTTTGGTCAACCACACTTTAAAAATGTACAAGAACATGCTATTTATAAATGAAATTTTTTAAAGTGTTAAATTAGGGCAGCTACAAATCTGGCAAAAGACAATGGAAAGATTCCCCTTTCTTTCAGTAGATGTTGGGTCACCACCTCAGATCCGATGTCAGCTGAATAATGAAGTCAGTTTAGTTAGAAAACAGGTAAACCGTTGGAAACAACTGGGCACAAACTTCAGTCATAATGTTCCATCCATGTGTCTGTACAGGTCACACCGTAAGCATGAGTAGGGACTATATTCACTGTGTGTTCTGTTCTTCCAGGGGTCAAAAAAACCCAGAGAAAAAAGGTGGAGCAGAGTCCACACAGGTAGCGTGCGCTGCTCAAAAGTAGAGCCAGGTCACCCAGAGCCACACTGTGGCTGCCAGCCAGGTTCCACGTCGCAGGATCACTGCTGCTGCAGTCCCAGGTGCCCCCCCAAGAAAGGCTGCCCCCGGGAGTATCTTGCCGCGCACCAGAGCATGGTGCATTTCCTGGGGACAAGTAGTAGCAGCAGCGCAAGGTGAGCCGCTGCTAGTTGTCCCTGGGGAACCAAACATCTGCACCATGTGTGGATGCGACCATTGTTACTATGTTCAGTGAGTCAAAATAACATCTTCTGTAGTCAGGCCTTAACAGAAAGGGCTAGACTCAATGTCAAATGGATTTATACTTCAGTTACATTTGCACAATTCCATCCTTCTAAAATCCCCTGCATCAAATGACTATTAAGAGCACAGCAATCTCTGACACTAACAAACACGGTTTGGCTTTGCTGTACAGATAAGTCTGAACTGTGTGGGTTTTAATCCTGTCCTGACCAGTGCTAGGTCCCTGTATTTTGAAAGAGCCTTAACACTGGTTGAGGACATGGTTAACACAGAGTAGCACTCTCCAACCCGGCTAAAAAGAAACTGCAGTTATATGCACATCTGATGTACCTCTACAATCCTGTCCACTGGACTATTAACTAACCAAACGGTAATCACTCCTAACAGCAGTCTAGATGTTCACAGCTCCCTCCAGGGTCATTTAGTCCCTAAGAGGTTCTTGGTGGCTGTCACAAATCACTATCAGTGGCATCTGACCTCAGAGAGTTATCCTTAAAGACTTCCCCATGATAAGGAGCTGGAAAAACAAAAAACAAAACAAAAACAACTGAGACTGAAGAAAAGATTCATATTCCTATGTTTAACTATAAGAACATATAAGAAACAGTCATACAAATGGCAAAATAATTCCCTAAGATTTCACACTAGGCATGGAGAGTGAGAGTTCAATGTAGACAGACATCTGTCCTCCTTTCATATAATTTTTCAGGCCCTACGATACTTTATATTTGTGATACAGCGGGACCCAAGCAAAAGAAAATGCTTATTTCCCTGAGCTGATCAGAAGAATGCTCAGGCTTTATTTGCAGGGTAAGGGTTTGTGAAAGGCCTCCATTCCGCCAGCTTTGCAGGAGTCTGGTCATCCCCCCGCAAAAAAGTCAGACCATTTTCATATTCTGCTCTTGCTTTTATTTATGGCATTTGGTCAGGCCCAGGGAAAATCAGCTTGGCTTCCTGACAGGACTAAACAAACCTTACCATACCTGATCTCCCCATGGGTCCCATTTGGTCACACCTGAATCTTCAGAGCTGATCTGTTCAACAGTCACTAATCATATACATTTTCCAAATGAGCAGCCATGTTTAATACAATAAAATGTTGTTTAGAGTCCCCTCCCCACAAGAACAGTGATAAATTCCAGAGCATGCAAACCTGAATCCTTTTATGCAGAATACATATCCAATACCATCGCCAGTCCAAAGACGTAAGCCAGACTTGCCAGACCCCAACCACCTGACTATTATGTGCCTTTCTCAAAAAAAACCAATGCATATGGAAGAGGATCGTGAAGGACAGGGTGGGGGGTATTGCAGAGTTCGTCCATTCTCAAAGCACTAAGCTGATGTTGTCCGCAGTCACCCAGCCTTTTGGCTAGGTTTTGCCAGTTGTGTGCTGCTGCAGCATGGATGTGATCGCTTTACAGTCTGTCACTTCCTCCGGCAGGCAGCCGTCTTGGTCCTGGAGAGTGGGGTCTGCCCCAGACATCAGCAGCAGCTCCACAATGTCAACGAACTCGCAGGCAGAGGCTGGAGGAGAAGGCAGAGTCAGTATGGGGTTACCAACAAATGGGAATTCTAATTCAGCAGGGGCTGGCATTTACAAACTGGAAGATAAAACAGTGGTCACCTCAAGGGAGATTTCACAATGCTCCACAATGGTGCTAGGCATCCTATCCTTACATTTGATGGACATTTACTGGTGCTAGGATCTGTCACTTCAGCTTCTGGCAGCGCAGAACAAATCCTTGTTTGGGATGGTATTCAGCACTAATTTATTACTTGGATTTGGAGTGAATACTGCTAAGTAAAGGGAAAATACAGCCTTGAAGATTCCTGTTGTGCTGAACCCTTGACCTGTACTTTGGAACAGCACAGCTAACTGGCTGAGGCCAGCAGCAGTGGGATCTAGCAGCAAACATGAGCCCTCTGGTGTAGACACCAATGTAGAAGTACTGCATTAAGGGGTCCAGGGAAGGCAGGTAGATTTGGTCAGCTGGAAGGAGGAGGAATGAAAGGAAATATGGTTTTGAAAGTCATAACCTATTTGGTCTTATTTGCATTACTG
>NW_005843125.1:146567-167747 GCF_000455745.1 Alligator sinensis | reverse complement strand
CTGAACCAACGTGGCCTGAGCATGGACCAGAGTACCTTGGTGCTCAGTATTGTATAAACACAAAGCAGAAAACCAATTCTTGTCCATAAAAGCTAACAATCTAAGCATAAAACAGGGCATAGAAGATGCTTACAGATGGCCTGGGGACATGGGGAACCTGGACACCATGCTGGGCAGTGGGTCTCAGCAGCTTAGCCATCATCCAGGATTTTTGTAGGTGCTCCAGAAAAGGCAAGTGTTTTGAAGAGCACTGGAGAAGGAAAATATAGTTTTCCAGGTGCTTACAGGGAAGTCCTCACCAGTGTAAGGGGCAGTGTGGGAAAGAAGTCACAAAAGTTCAGTTTTCAGGTATGTACAAGTGAGTGATGGAGGCTGGTATCAGGCGATCCAGTACTTGTCACTTAACTGTCTTGGTTTCTAGCTGTTTCTGTGCAACCTTCATTAGTAAAATAATCTCAATTTACTGCAACTTTCTGGAGCTGCCTTTGCTTTTTTTTTTAAACAAACACAAATGGTAGAAAAATCCTTTAACATTGAAGTGTTTGTTAACCAGCTTCACACCCCTGGCCTGTACTCTGAGCTTGAGCAAGACTCCAAGAAGGCCCCTTTTGCTGCTCCCCTACCAGAAAATGGTTTACAGGCTGCCCCAAAAGCCTGGATCAATCCTTAGCTGGTGCCAAGTTGTGCTGGCTCTAGGCCACCCCTTCCTTTCCTTTCAGAACAGGGACCTGGCCAGGTAAAAGCTGGCATGGATGAAACATCCTCTCCCTCCTAATCCCCAGCCAACATAATGGCCCTCGAGGGACGGTTATAAACTACAGTAATTGAAAGTAGCATTTAGCTCATTTAAGATTAGACTAGAGGCCAATGCAGGTCCAGCTGCCCCCCTCTGGAGACTGCAAAGCACATCCTTGCTACTTGCACTCCTCAACTCACCCTCCCTGCTCCAGCCCAGCAGAGCTGGCCAGAGCTGAATATCAGGGTCAAGCTGTGCTCAACTCAGGGGCTCCTACAGTATCTTACCTTCGTGAGTGCCTGCTTTCACACGTGGAACTGGGCAGGGTTTGTGTAGTTCCCTGCTTCCTTTTGCACACATCATAACCAATCAGGCCTTCTTTGGAGTCAGGTCTATTTCAGGGTCTCTGCTACTTGCTCACTACCTTGCCTTTGTCTGTGAATTTTCCATTCAACAGACATTGAGATGCCAGAATGGCATGTGAGCCCAAGTATGCATGCCAGCAGCTTGGTGCCCTTACACTTAGTGTGCAAAGATCACCAGGAAGCACAATCACTATTTAAATATTACCATGCATGCCCAGCTGCCATTTTCAAATTCTCATCGTTTTGCCAAATCCAAGCCAAACATAATCCAGACATCACTAACTCCTTGCCAAGTTCCAGCTACTTATCCACACCTAACTTAACATGAGGGCTGTTAAAAAAAAAAGCTTTCTTTAAAAATGGTAAAAGGACTGAAGCTCTGGCACCTGGATTTTAACTTAAAGCATCCTGGTAACACAGACTTTTAGCACATCCTGAAATGTCTCAGTCCTGATCTGCCTCCTGAGAGTCAAGATGGCAGCTTCCTGCCCGATTGTTAATTATTGGTGTTAATTATATTTCAGGCACTTTAACAACTTTAGAGACTTACACTTCTTTGCCATTAAATGCCATAATTAGAGTATCTTTTACATTACACTGCAGTTTTCTACTGACCCAAAGGGACAAGCAGCAAAGTTTAATTAAAATAAATTTAAGTGTGATTGGAGCATCTATTTAAAAAAAAAAAAAAAGGAGAGAGAGAGAGACTGATGGGACTGATGACAAAGCAAGCAGCAGGTTGGATGTGACTTTGGAGAGAGAGAGAGAGAGAGAATGAAGCTGTACAGAGATAGCAATGCCCGACAGGGCTGCCAGGAGCCTTTAAGAAGAAAGAAATTTCCAAAAAAACCAGAGTTAGCCACACAAAGGCAGCCAACCTCATGGCTTCTCAGGTGATCCTGAGCAGCTTGTACAAAACCTAAGCCACCTCAGATCCTGCCTCTCCAAAGAAATGACAGATCTTTGTTCACTCTTGTTTTCACAAACACACACTAGAAAGGACTAAGATGGACTTTGGCACTGACTACGGGCTTGATCAGTGGAGGTGTTCGGCACCAACCAAGTGCCTGAGATCCCTCACTGCTTAGCTGGTATCCAGCACCACTCAGGAACGGCCCTAAATAAGGGGATGAGTTTGTGCTGTTGCTGTGCCAGGAAATCCAAATGGTCATCAACCCATCTCTGAAAAGCACAAACAAGTCCCTGGAGATTAGAACAGCTGCTGAATTTATGGCACCCTGGGAACCTCTATTTGTCAAGTGCCAGAGAGGCAGCCCTGACACTGGCACAGGTGAAGATGAATTTTCATTCAGCACAGTTCGCCTTCCGACTCCATTAATCCTCTGGGTTTTGATGATGAATTTCATTTTTTTTTTATTTATTTTCACTACAGCATCCTCTCCCACAGCACCGAGAGTACAGAACAGATGGTGCTTTACAAGGATGACAGAGCACCCATGAGGATACAGAGCCTGCCCACTCTGAAGTCACGTGCCTGCAATGGCTAGGAGAAGCCTTGATTTCCTCTGGGAGATACAGAGGCAATGATTTTAGTATTCCCGGTGGGTAGGTGAGTAGATGGATGGATGAAGGGTAGTTTGGTGAGGGGGAGCAGAGGACTAACAGACCATTTATGAGGGAGATCATGCTCATACTGATCAACTCTGCAAATAAGCATCACATTTAGCCACAAGTACCAATATCCAGAAGACAGTGGGGCAGAGGCAGGTGGGTGCTTTCGGTTCTCATAAATGCAGCCTGTTTAGGAAGGACAGACTGGAGTGCTGGCCTCCACTTAACCTCCGATTAAACCCAGGGTCAGAGCCAATCGGAACAAGCCAGGATTTATAACCCATCTAAGGGGGTAGTTTGACACCTGCTGTAATCAGGAGAGCTGTCACTACAAGGACAGCTGTCAGGCCAAACTCACTTATAAAAGTGGATGGATAAGCCTGAAAAGCAGCTCCTGCCTTACTGTCCTCACTTTGTGGGATTTAACCATTTTGGTAAGGCTGCAAGAAAAAGGAAGGCCATGGAAAGGAGATCCTGCACTCAAAGCCAGGAGGAGACCATTTTACTCACATTCCTGTATGTCTTTGCTGGACCATTAGCAGGAATCATAATGGTAGTGAAGTTTATCAGTAAATTTTAGGTCTGATTAATTTTAATTGATCAACGACTCAAGTCAAATTAATTTATTATATTAGCCAGGTATTTTAAAGCCTCAGCTAACTTATTAGAAGTGCTAGGGAATGGGAAATGAAGAGAAAAACATTTCACAGGCTGGGTTCAGTGATGTGCAGACTGTGATGCTGCTGAGGGGACGACATATAGAGCTGGAGTGGACCTATGTGGCAAGGATCCCAGGCAGCATTCCTACCGATCAGTTATAGCAAGGAAGGATGAGAGAATCCCCAAATGGAGGGGGAAGAGGTGACAGGAGGAATAAACACTGAGTCAATAAAGTGGCCAAAGGTAAAATGTGTGTCACACTTGAAAGTACTTTTTCTTTCAGCGTTACAAGTTAAAATATGACTCTCAAGTTACACATAGAGTGGCTTTTACTCAAAGGGACACCAGCACCTCAATCACACAGCCAGCTGAAATTCGTTTACCCACCGTTGTTACTGTAACTTCAACAAAGAGGAAAGAAAAATCTCCCCGCCTTTTTTCCAATTACGATGTACCTCTGAGGGCATTTTGTGCACAGTCATTTTCACTGTTTCTCTGACAGCATCTTCCTTTGTGTGTGGGTGGGTGTTTCCGAAAGCAAGAGGAAAACTGTGATTATAAATTAACAAAACTGGCAGACCGATGCTGGGACATGAAGAAACTGAAACCAGGTTAGTTTTGTTTTTCTTTTGCAAACAACCAGATTGCAGGTTGACCCTTTAATTCAATCCCCAGCCATTGTGACCAAAAGTCTGAGAACAAATAGTCTGCATACATGTAATACAATTTTCATTTACTGCTTCAGACAGATTATCACTGGATAGTTCAATCATACTAAAAAAAAAAAAAATTACCATTCAACTGGGCAAAAAACCTGTGATTAGTTCAGGCACCTTAGCTGGGTACATGGGGTAGCATGAGGATCCTCCCCTTTAGAAGAGACACTGCATGGAAGCGACTCCAGCCATGGTGGGAGAATTTTGCCCTCAGTAAGGAAAATGGAAACATTTGAATGAGAAAAGACAAAACACAATGTGGTGCTGAAAGGCATTATTTTGACATCATAAGCACCACCGTCTCCTGCAGCAAACAATGAGATATTTCAGTCAGAAAGACTGAATGTCTGAAATTAAAGGAACAATGACCCAAACATGAGAGAAATGCTGAGAAAAGTCGCATGTTGCTTTACAAAATAAACCAGAGGTCCAGATGCCCGGAAGTTGCATACGTTTAGATCCAGAGGCAAACACTGCATCTCAGGCTGACCTCCACAAAGTAATTTTGCCAACCTGCTAATGTTATTGCAGCATGAGATGGAGAGAAGAGGCACAAAACGTGACAAGACTGACCACATGAGAGTATAAAATAATGGGAAATTACTTAACTTAGGGAAACATTCTAGTATATTTGTCAATCTTTGTTGCATTTCCCTTGCGCAACAGCTCTGTTTCTATAATTTTAGTCACTTTGATTTTTCTCTTGTACATATAACAATCTTCAGTTAAAAAAGATTACTGCAGAAGATTTACTTTAAAACCTTCAGTTTTCATAACTCAAGTCAAGTTAATTAGTTTAGCTGTAGGAGAGACAATTCTATAATTTCAAGAGATGTAAGAAACTGCTTGTTTGGCCAAGTGAAGTATCTGTTCAGTTGCTGCTGCTGGTGTAAGCTAGACATGTATTTTGTACGGTTAAAGTACAGGACATGTCAGTCTGCAAAAACTGTCCTGGGATAAATCCTAAAAAAAAGTTTCCCAGATGAGATGTAGTAACAGTTTATCCTAGGATATTACAGTATGTATCTATACAGTTATCCCAGGACTGCACCATTAATAGCAGAAAAGCAGCATTTCATTCAGTCACTCACTAAATGTGTGTACATGCCAATCCTGGACAAACACAGGCCTGACTTATCCAGGGACAAATAACGCAATGTCTATTCCTGGCCTATCATACAGTTCCCCCCACACACTACTTCTAACAGGTCGAACTTCAACCGTTCTGGTAAGCGAGGACATTCCTGTGTATAGCTCAGAGTATCCTGTACACAAAGCTGTACTGCAAACTGCTTTATATAGAAAGGGAATTATTATCTAAAGGGAAAAGTTCAGAAAATAAAGAAAAGTCAGTAAACACATGAAAGACGACAACCAAGGCCCTCTAGGGGAGGACAAGAAACAATGGGCACAAACTGATTGAAGATTGCTTCAGACTGGACATAAGGAAAAAGAGGTAAGGTCCCTTCCAGCCCCTAACATCTATGAAACTATGATACTCTGGACATTAGTAGACAGAACAGCCCATTTGAAGAGAGATTGTTTTGGCAAAGTTCAGATAGGTGTGAGAGGATGGTAAAGGTTAGGGATGATGGGGCATTCTTCATCATACCTCAGGGGTGTGGTCAGCCTACATGTTAGCATGAGAGATTCCCAAGGTCACTTGCTATAACCTCTGCACACTGCTTTCCCACTGGACTCTTGGAGTTAGCTGGCCTTGCTAATGCAGCTCCAGTTTCTGGACAGCTCCCTGCTTCTACTGACATTGTTTTTCTGTCAGTCTATTTATTCAGTCTGCAAATTCACGTAGTCAGTAGGGAACAAACTCAAACCCAACTTACCATAATGCAGTGCTGTCTGGCCTTCATTATCCTGAAAAACAAGCACATCTAGTTTTAGAGTGGCATACAGGTTTTAAGGACAAAAGTAAATTCTAGTTTTAAATAAACAACTTGACTCAGAACAGTTTACTAAATAACTAGATAAACAGCACAAAACAGTATGCTACACAGTAGTCAGATTTTCCTGAATGTATCTGTTATAGGCTCAGGAAGCAGTGAATGTACCTCAATACGTCCTAAGAATGCCTGCGCTACATCACAGGTGTCAGTGCAACTGAGTTCACAGCATCGCCATTCCCAAGCACACCAAAATCAATGATTTGAGTCCTACAGCCACACACTGGTCTCTAGCCAGGTCTGCAACAGCAACATGACACTGGAATGAGGTGGGGTGCATTACAAGAGGTGCTCTCCAGACAAGACCTTCAGTAGCTACTTCAGGAGAGGCAGAACTCCCAGACAATATTTCAGAATTACTAAGGGTAGCCTCAGCATTCAAAAGACTATTTCTTCTCCCAGTAAAACAGGCTCTAATATCAACTATTACATGTGTGTAGCTCTTGTAGCCTCAGAACTGTTCATAATGAAAGGTAAAATTTTCAAAATAACCAAAACGATGTAGGACCTTTTCCTGTGGTTCAAGCACTTCTGAAAACTGTGGAATAAATAAAAAAACAATGCCCCAGACATGAAGGAACATGTTGGGAAGGATCACACTTTGTTTTTCTAAATAAATCCTATGTCTGAGCACCCTGCAATTTTGTAAATTTAGATTTAGATTCGAACCTTTGCATCTTGAGCTAATTTCTACAAGGTAATTATGCCAACCTGCTAATGCCACTGCAGTATAAGCATGAAGGGAAAGACACAAATATGACAGGCATGTCAAGTTACTGATTGCTCTGATATGAAGTGCTCTGAGATATCTGTGGTATAAATAATAAAAATAAATTCTATTGCAGTGCTTTAAGGAGTTAATGTGTGATTTTACCCCCATAAGCAAACCTGTGCTCTATTTCAGTCACATTCTATGGGTTCAGTCCTACCCTGTACTGGACTGTGTAAGAGGAAGGGGGAAAGGTATAAGCAGTCTCTTTGCTTTGAACAAGAAAGGAAGGCAGGATCCCTCCTTAGTGCATTTAAAGCAGTAGGAAGCATATTGATTTATTACACCAGCCCAGGCAGCACACTCCAAAGGAACCCAGCCAGCAGGTTGGGAGGAACATACGGTACTCTAATCTGACAAGCACAAATGCTGCTATCAGAAGCAAGTACTTGCCAACAGGAGGTGATGTGTTACTCCTGCTAGAAAGAGCAGCAACAAACACGACAAGGTGCTGGATCCTGAATGGCAGATTTTGTGTGGCAAAATCACACTAAATGATAGAAGGAAGAACTAGCTTGTCCTTTGCTTTACATTGCAGTGGCAGATTTTGGCTTTATGAAACTCCCTCCTTCCCTCATCAATTGGCCGATTTAATATTAATTTGGTCAATTTTTAATTATCATCTTCTTTGGGATTAAATTAAGTTCTACAGACTGCCATGACCCCTGAAACAAAAGGGGTGGGGGGGGTGGGGGGGAAGAGAGTTGTAAAACAGGTAGAAAACATGTCTGCAGATTTGTGGTTTCCAAGCTTTGGTTAACAGAACATACACTGTTCAGTATTTAACCTTTTTCAATCCAACTGACTAGGAACTGCATTTTAAAAGATTCATTTTAAAGCTGCATTTTAAAAGATTCTAGGCACCTAATATTTGTGTACCAGAAACAATATTGCTGAAGCTTCGCCATGGGATAGGGCCTTCCTTTTCCTTAGTAAGTGAAAATTTCTGGCTAGGATTTGTAAATTGATATCTAAGTAGATACCACAAACCAAACAAGAGGGAATCAAGAACAGCAATAATTGATAATTCAACACGAATAAGACATCAGATCAGATCCAGAGCCACAGCATAGTTCCCAAGCGCATGCTTGCCTTGAAAACTACAGCTACAAAGACAGCACTGACTTCAGCAAGAGACTGAAAATGGCTGGCGCTGGAGAGGCAGGTACAGTACACATGAATTATTGGAAAGGCAGAATTTAAAATATGCAGATTGCGCGCGTGTTGGAGGAGGGGATGTGGATTCCATCCTGCATTTTTCCTTTTTAAATTGTAATAGAACGAAAAAGAAGAGAACTGAAGATTCATAATAAGCATCCTAGAAGGGCAGGTATAAATAATCTTAGCCTCAAAACTGCAGTACACGTCCCATTCTTACAGAAATTCTATATATATTTTTGTTCTTGTTCCAAAGATTTATATAAATGTAGCTCCAAGTACTCATATAATCAAATACTCATTCATGAGCTTCATGCAAAATCTATATGCTAAAGACACACATTTCTGATATTTAATACTCTCAGAATTAAGTTTAAGTCCCAGGATAAGACAGGCTTTTCATTTCATAAGAATTAGAAACAAGTTATGTTACTGTTTGCACTTTGATTTTTCCTGTCACCTGAATGCTAGATGGAAGCTAGTCCAGGGCTACATTGTTTAGATGTTATGCTTCTTATTTCTGCTTATCCCATGACAAATTTTAAATTGAGCTAAACCAAAAAGCTCAAGTTGTAGCCATTCACTAATGGCCCTGAAATGGTCTGATGGGGCTGCTGCTCCCAATATCTTTTTTGATTTGGAGCACCATGGCTAATACAACACTTGTGTCCAGTTGCTGTGCATTGGACAGGCATAGTGCTTGACTCAAGAATGATACAGTGACCCTGATGCTTCAATTTAAGAAGTTCCCACCTGAAACCTAATTAGAAATATGGCATGCACATAAGCATCACAGCTCCAGTTGTGGAAATTACATGACATAACTGCCACACAATTCTTACAGTTATCCTGAAACTCTCATTGCTTTACAATGAAACACAAGGTACAGAAGCATTCTTAAAGAAGACACTAGCATGCCTTCATACAGAAATTTAAACATTTTTCCAGTAGTGGGGCCACATCTCAATCTTCTGTTATGTGCAAGCACAAAGAAGTCATTAGATAATCAGTGTAATAATACAAATATAAACTGTGCTGCTTGTCTCCTGCCGTGATGTCAGTGCTAGAACCTGCTCTCTCCATTTATACACCCAACACAATGTCCAAGGAAACAGCAGCTCCAATTCTCTTCAGATTCCTCTGGACCCTGCACAGGGTCAACAATGACCTCCCAAAGAAATAGGAGCAGAGAGTTTGGTTTCGAGGAGTGGTGCTCAACACTTTTGCCCAGCAAGCCAAATGGGCACTATCTAGTTTGTCTGTGAGCCAGAACTGACCAGTGGTCCCAAGCCAGCACCCAGGGGGCCACGTGGAGGAAAGGGGTGTGTGGCCCATCCCCGATTTGGTTGTATGGGGGGAGAGGGCACAGCCTGGCCCCAATCCAGCCGTACAGCACTTAGGAATCTGGCAGCAGGGAAGTGGCAGTATTAGTAGCCACTGCTCCCCTGCCACCAAATCTCCCAACCCTTGGGGAGCCCCATGGGCCAGATGCCATGCCTCTGCAGGCATCTGGGTTAAGCACCCCTGGTTTAGGCTCAATCCAAAAGTTTTTATCCATCATGCTTCCTGGGGCTCTAATAGCTACTGTGCCTAGTAAGCTACAATCTCTTCAAGTGCTTTCTTGAGGTAGAAGGGCCTCAATATACCCATATTTCTGGCCCTGGATAAAGGTAAAAAAAATAGCCCAAACTGCTTTTGAATCACCAGCCATTTAGCAATCCCCTCTGTGAACTCTGCTAATAACTTTTAAAAACTTCTGCAGTTACGATTCGTTGGGGTATTTTTTGCTTGCAGAATTTCCAGAAAAGGGACCTAAGGAACTCCAGATTGGCTTCCAAAAATATTTGAACATCTGTAACCAAACAAAGCTGAATAGAAAGGGTGTGCAAGTGAAATATTTTGCTTATTTGGTTTGAAACAAGACCAGTTAATTTTCCCCCATTTCAGCTGATTAGAATTTTGGTTGGTTGATTTTACAAAATGACTGAGCCAGAGGAGGGGTGTGGGTCATGGATATTTATACTCCATTCTTTGCACTTTATCTCAAAGGATTTCCTATATTTAATTCACATGCAACCATAACTAAGAACAAGGCCTAGCATTTACTGTTGTATGCTGAAACTAATCCATGGAAAGCTGCCTGATCACATGGCACTGATGCCCATTATTTCTATCTGTTAAAGAGCATTAAAAGAGCTAAAAATATATAGCTTTCCTAATATTCATTCTCCTTGTAAGCAACTGTTGCCACCAGTATATTACATGAATACAAACTGAAGGGGGGATGACCCAGACAATCCCAAAAGGGAGGGGAAATGGTATGCGTGATTGCACAACGGAAAGGTGATGGATGGTCCATGAGACATCCACTGTTCAGTTGAGGCCACCCCGCTATGATATCTTTGAGAACTTCTAACTACCTCATTATATAATGTTTTAGTGGAGTAAAGGGAACATCTGAAAGACATAAATGTATACAACAAAGTAATGTTACATACAAAAGGGGGAAAAATAAAATAAGTTATTATTTAGCGCTCCTTTGCATCTTTGCTAGGTTTTCAAAACACCACACCCTGGAGAACAATGTCACCACTTTACGGATAGGGAAATGAGAGACAGATTGAGTTACTGCGCTCAAGTTAATCAATGACATGGCCCATAAAGGAACATGAGAAAAACAGGAAAACTGCAGAAATGAATTAAAAAACCTTGCACCAAAGTATAAGAGAAAACCAATGATTTTGGAACTGCCCCCAACTTCTTCATATATGAGTTACTGAAAACATTATGTTCAATTCCAAGCTTTCACCTGCACTACTTAACATCATGTCTAACACTGAGAATCCACATGACACATTTTACAACCTCTTGTTGCATTTAGTCATGGCAGCTTGAGAGCTATGGCTGCATGCACTTGAAGGGAGATAAAAACATTTCATTCTAGTAAAACTATGCATTATAACAACAATAAACCATGCTGTCTATATGGTTACCTATCAGCTGAAACATTTTAAGTGCCTTATAGAAATACACTGCAGATAAGACTAGATGTAAAATCTTATAATTTGCCACATTCTTCAACAAACAAGGTCTAAGAACCATTTTTTAAGGAAGCAAATTCTATGGTATCTCTCAAAGCAGACGAAAGGATAGCCCAGAGATCAAGAACTGCTGACATGACTTAGGCAACAGCTACCCATACATACTATGTGATCAAATATTCTCAATCATCCCTTCTACTTTAGGCGAGTAAAGGCTTGACTGCAAGGGCCCAAGCAGTGGGAAATGAAGACAGGTGATCAATGTCTCAAGAAAAGCAGTTGGCTCCTCCTCAGATTCAGACCACCAAACAGTACATCAGTACTGGCACCAATAGAAGGTATATGGGACCTTTTGTGTTTAGAATGTGTTTCCTGAACACAAACCACAAACTTTTGAACAAAAGTACCCTTCAAACCTCTAGTAAATTAAATATCACCAATTCTTTCTATAAGCAGCCACAATGCTAATAATGTACAGACCTTTAAACAATTGGAGAGGATAGTACATTTCTGATATAAAACTAGAGAATAAGCATCCACTCTCCTTATAAAGAGAAACTATAACATAGGAAAATTAATTGGAGGACAAGACACAGCTGCCTGGATCAGTCACCTGCACAGAAATATTACAAATTATATTAAGTAACAGAAATCACTTGTCCTGAAAGGTCTCATACTGTACACACTTAACAACTTTCCTTCCAAACAAACTTTTGCAACAGAACGTTACTGAAAATGTACGGTATGAAAGACAAATGCATACTGCCAGTCACCACGATGAACCGCTAAACTAAAGGAGATAATTGAGAAAGGAAGCTATATTAATGGATTACCTATTATTACCCATTGAACAAAATATATATTACAGATCCTAGTGCCAGACCATGATTATCCCCTTGCAATCAGAATGCTCTATCTGCTCTCTGAAAAATGCTATCTACAAGAATTAGCTAGACAAAGACACAGGTGCTGGTAATTTTTTTTTTTGTGTGTCCAGCCTCTGCAACAGATGTCATCCAAGGAAAATCCAACCAGCAATGAACAACTTATTGGATAACAGGATTCTGTTGTAATGTAAGCACGAAAACAAGAGAAGATGATGTTTAAAGTGCAGATGGGCTGACCGTCTTATCCAGTAAATGGTTCCACAAATATTGCACAGCAGGGGATAGGGTTTTTCGAGCATTTCCAACCCTTGTTCATCTGTGGGAATTTCTGCAAAAGATACAACTTAAGCACACATACCAAAGTTATGGAAGCTACCTGTGGTCTGAAAGGCAGAGACAGGAGCTTTTGGGTGAACTCAGGCAATCCTAAGGTACTTAGGGATTCAGAGTGACAGGTATCCACTTTGCAAAATACAGAAGGCTTAGCTCTTGCCAAATGTGCAACACGAAAAGGACTGGCTGTCTCGACATGGGCACTTGCTGATTTTTCAGTGTTTGATCCTAACACTTCCCTAGTATACTTTTTAATGGAATATCAGAACAATAACTTTCTTCAGAAATCTGCATCAGCTACCCCGAGTAATCTCTGAAACATGGAAGGTGATTTCCAAGTGGAGAAGACACAATTAACTGCCCTACAAAAAAACAATCTAAAACCAGTCTCTCCATCAATTCAATTTGTTTGATTTGACCAGAATTATTAAAAAGTTTTTCAGGAAGCAGAAAAATGGAATGCTATCCACAGGATCACCCGCAGAATGACCTGCACCCACACTCTAAGGTGCTAAATTTGGGTTGGATCAACACTAACCCAAAGTTGGAGTGAAGGGAAAAGAGGCATGAGTTTAATTGGCAGTTTGGTATGGACTTGCTTTTAATTGCTGAGCCATTCATACACCTGGGTGGGTAATACATGCATACAGACACTGGCAACTGAGAAGTACCATTGCAGCATATGTAGGCCCACCTAAGCCTAGCTGGGGTTTCATTCAGTAAGATACAGGGCAGGGGTGTCAAACACATCAGACCCCAGGGGCTGGATGAGTGGCATGAGGCCAATCTGATGGCCAAATTAGGCCCACAGATATCCCCTCAGTCCCTCTCCCACAGCATCCCTGATCTGGTGGCTGCTTTGGTAGGTCTGGAACCCATGGTGCATGTGGTGTCAATCCTGGAGTGGCTGGAATGCATGCTGCATGCAGCACCTGCCTCAGCAGCTCTGGGATTGTGTCACATGTAGCACCTGCTCCAGCCGATCTGGGACCCATGCTGCATTTGGTGCCTGCTCCAGCCGATATGGAATCTAAACTGTACATGGTACCTGATCCAGCTGATCTGGGATCTGTGCTGCACATCGTGCCTGTACAAGTGGTGAGTGCAATGTGGGTACAGGGTGTGCTGGAGTGGGTGCCAGATCAGTTGTGCTGGGAGAGGGGGAGAGGTAAGGGGTCTGTGGGCTGGATCTAGCCCACAGACCAGCCCTATACCACACTGTGTTCCATGTGGGTCTGATCAGACTCAGTGGCAGCACCATGGGCTAAACAGCAGGGCTCCATAGGTCAGATCTGGTCCATGGGCCATATGTTTGACACCTCAATGTAGGGCATACGTGCCCCATGGAGAGACTGTGACTGTCCATGAAAAAGTCTGCTCCACCACAAGTTTACTGCTATTGGTACCTAAGCCAGGTAGATCAAAGCTCTCAGGAGGTGCTTACATGTACTATTGTCATAATGTCACACTCATGACTGCATTGTAGACATACCCTGGAGTTATAAACACAGCCCAAAACATACATTTTGACTTCTCCCATTTGATGAACATACTCTTTGCTAAATCAGAATATCACAATGTCTCTGTAGAAAGCACTCCCCCTTTTCTGTTTGTTAAATGGGGAGCTAAGAGAGGCATGCTTGTTCCCATTTACAGATTTTAGATGTTGCCAGGGATGAGATAAGGGATGAGATAGCATGAGATAATACCTATGAGGTGATAAGAGCATTTCAAGAGCATGGGAAAAGAGTCAACTGTGGATTGGCTGGTGGGAAGATAAATATTTACTCCACATCTCTAGAAGGCAAGTGTATAAAATGGGTAATAAGAATGGTAGTGAAAAAGCAATGAGACTTCAGAGCTACGAGTATAAATGTTTGCAACCACATGGCACAAAAGTACTCAAGTCAGGTGAAAAATAGTAAGGAAAATATTTTTCTGTACTTTTAAAAATTACTTTATTTTTCATTTATTTCCACTGCGGACTCCAGCTTGCCAACAATTTACTTTAAACTCACTTTCTTGTCTCTAATATTCCTATGTCCTTGTTTGAAATTACTAGTACCAAAATTTACAGGCAATTGTATACTAATAAGTAAAATGAGACAACACAGGCTAAGGCAATAGATGTGAACTCTATGGGCCATATTTTCAGCAGAATTCAACAGAACATTTATCTCCATGCTCTTATTTTACATACAACAGATACTGTCTGAAAATGTATGGGCAAAACCCAAACTTCACCTAGTCAAGTCAAGTGGTTGAGTGATCAATTATAGATGCCAATATAAGCTCCTAAAAACAATGGTATCAAGTTTACCACTTTAGATAGAATCTAAAGTGGTAAACTTAATATAATTGTTTTTAAATCCATTTATAAGTAAGTGTACAGAGACATGCTACACAAAGAACCATAATTACACTTTTCTCTTTCATCTTCTACTAATTCTTCAACAGGCCTCTTTGCAGATTTATCCATGCCACACAATCAGTGTAACTGGTAAATTTCAGTGAAGAGACTAAAGGGCTTTCAAGACCAATGGAATGATCTTCTCTCATTGTTAGACAGGATCCCTTCAGCTCAAAGTTAACCACTGATTGGATACAGAAACTATACCATTTTTTTCCAGGCCATCCCTTTTCAGTGGATAAATTCTCTAAGGCAAGAATAAACAGTCTACGCCTCATCAGTATGGTGTGAGACCCTTGACTGTAGGCCTCACTAAGCACATACCTTCTAACATAGTACAGGCAATCCCCGCTTAATGCTGTTTTGCTTAGTGCTATAACGCTCATTTAAAATTGATTCCTGATTCCATTTAGCGTTCAGCGAGTTTTGTTATAATGCTTGCGGTCATCATCTTGGTTCATTAAAAACACTTGTAGTTACCTTGTTGGATTGTCAAAAACTTTCAGTTTCGCTTAACGTTCGTTTTGCTTAATGCTTGTTTTTTCAGGAAACAATTAAGAGTGTTAAGCGGGGGTTGCCTGTATTCCTTACTTAAGGGAGTCTTCTTTAATCTAAAATGCTTCAGAATCCCTTGGAATATGAAGCAGAACTTCTAGTATTTATCCATTTTTTGATTTAACAAAAGCAAACTCCATTTTTGACTGCTTTGTTTTACTTTTGTTTTTAATGAGTCAATGTTTGTGAAGAGTTATAATGCTAAAGATGATTACAAGATGCCCTCAAGACTGCTGGCCTTTGGAATAGGCATGATAATAATCTGGGTGTTTCATGGTGTTCTTGTAATATGTGCAAGCATGGCAGAAGCTCTGGTAGAGTTGGTGGGGGCTAGATGCATCTAACATTATCAGCATCAAAACTAACCTCCCAATCAGCATTTATTTGCATCCTAAGCATGTTTTTGGGGTATAGACCACAAACAAACTAAATAATCTAATACACAGCACATATGTGCCAAAAGAGGGGCTATCAGTGAAAGCTTTTTGCTACCTGGCCTCTGGAAAACCAAGATGAGACTGTTCATTTCTCCCTATGCTGTCCAGTTGCTTCTTTTCTAAATAGTTCTTGCCTGAACCTGTATCCCCACAATTAGCCTGTTCAAAGGCAGCATACCTCCTTCACTGTGCATGAATCAAGTACTTTCAGAATTCTACAGTTTCAAAGATGCGAGATAAATCTATATAATCCACCTCTAAAGTTGTTCTACAAAGCCTACTGCTGGAGCATCTAAGTACTTCACAAGTTAACCAGGTCTGCAAAGAGAGGTAATTACTGCAAGGGTCAACAAAGGCCCATGGGCCAGATCCAGCCACAGATATGGGGCTTCCGTGGTATAGGAGGTTTTAGCTGTGGGCACCTTCCCCATCTGACTGCATGGAAAAGTGGCAGTGGTGGTTGGATCCTAATGCCTGCTCGCCTCTGACCTGAACGGGTCAGTCTGGTCCACAGGCTTTAAAAAGTTTGCTGACCGCTGAACTACTGTATTTTAAATGGTTGTGACCCTTACAACAGAAGTTGCTATTAAAAAGAAAACAATCAGAGTTTGCTTGTGTTAGAAGCGTAATATAGGGAAGAAGATGTTGACACTTTTTACCCTCAAACCCATGGGCTGGGTTACCTTCATTCTGGGGACTTCTGGTTTCATAATTCTTCTTTTAGTCACATATTTCTGCTCATTCAGGTGCTTTATTTTAAGGGTCACTTTTTTCAAAGCAGTTCTGAAAAGTAGATGCAAGAAAGGCTAGAAAAAAATGCCATGCCCAATATCCTTCAATCACCTCTTCCTGAATCCAGGGTCCACTGGCCTGAGGAGCTGGATTTCTAGGGTTTATACTAATCCAAACCTTAGATTCCCAAACTGATAATAAACTCTTCATCATAGCACTTGAATTTCTGTGCATCATTTCAGAGGGATATTAGTTATCATCACTGAACACAAAATGCATGTACACTACTAAACAGCTACCAAGTTTTACCTTAGAGATGGATGCACTTAATTGGCAGGCAAAATGTTTTCTGAACACATATAGCAGTTTTTTTAAGCACCTCAAAAAGCTTTTGGGAGTGATTTAAAACGACATACCTGGTATTTTTATACTAATTTGTATTAATTATCAAGAATGTATTTAGATATTTGGATGAGGGGCAGAATATGAAGACTGTGTAAGGCTCAAGCTGCAAAACTGCATTTTGTATCGCCTGCTATCTACAACACCATGTATCATCATACCTCAAGGCATCTCACTGGTCATCAGGCAAAGCATGTTAATGTGATATAAAAGCAACCTGAGTAGCCCTGTGTTTCATTACTCATTGAGAGAAGGGAATTCTAAATATACTTGGAGTGATACCAGAATCCAAAAGCTATAACAACAGCCTCCAAAGGCTGCAGAAGATGCCAAGCTTCTATAGAACCGCATAAGCACAATTACTGAGCAGTAATATGTTAGCTCCAAATTATACTGAAAAAATTAATAAGCTTTTCTCTTTCTTTTGAAGTAATATATTAATGAACAGGAAGACTTGGATCTCACTTCTCAGGGTGCTTCCCTACCCCCATCAATGTAAAGCTAGTGGCTCCCAATTGCATTCTCCTATTGCTGATCACTTTAGTATGGATGAGGCAGATACCTGGTTATTTAAGGAGCAGGATAAATGGGCTGAGACAGCCTTCCCCATCCCCAATTCACCAGGGAACGCTTGAGAATTCCACCTGACACTGGGACAGCGTTGTGCTCTTAAACAATCTACCGTCTGATCCGATTGTTCCCCAGTGGGGGAGGCAGGCTGCAGCTCACTCAAGAGTCATTGATTGGATTAACAGCCTAATTCCCAACAGATGAATAGAATACTGATGTCTTGTCAGCCCAGATCATAGAAGGAAAACACAATCTGCTTCTACAGCTTGGAAATTTAACCCTTAGTTTCACCAGCAGTTTGGGTTTGAACTCAGGGTCCCAGAGTTTCAACTCAAAATCTTATGTGTTTGAGTGACAATTGGCATTTATGGGTACAGTTGGACTAATCAACCTGTGCTACCAGAGCATGTTTATCTTTCTTACAGGTGGATTCCTGTCCATACTTTTTCTCCCCTTTTAAATAGGTGCCTTGAAAGATACTTACATTGAGATCTTGATTTTTTTATTTTACTGAATCCTGATTAAGGAAGTACTATATGCAGACCAAGAAGTTGTTGAAATTCATTAGCTTTATGGTGATTACAATAAGTTATACAGACATTAAGTGTCTTCCTAGTATGCCATTTTAGCTGGATGACAGAATCTGCCTGGTGGGAAGCATCAGACTACACATTTTGAAACAGAAACTAGTGAAGCTCTTCTTTTCCTCTCTCTCTGATTTCTGGAAAGCATCAAGACAGGAGAGAAAGACTGATCTTTTGGCATGCACCTGGGGCACAACAGAGATAACTTAACTCCAGTGTCCACCTCACCTCTGTCATAGACTTTCTGTTACCTTGGACAAATCATTCACTCTTTTAGAGACTCAGTTCTCTAACTAAAACAGGCTATTAATATTGCAAAAAGACATTAATTAGTACTTGTGAAGTGCTTAGATACTACTGTAATAGGGCCATGTAAGTGCCAAAACAGACTCTCCAAGAGCAGATTTAAATCACTGAATCCTAAATAGGGTATTTCTTTCTTTGGTTTAAGGGTCAGCCAGGGACAAGAACAAACACCAAATATCAGTTTTATAAGAAACTTATCCAAGGACTTCATTTTCATAAAATCACTGGGATCAATAGTACCATAGCAGATAGTCACTAAAATACTTTTTAAAGTTGTCTCCTATTTTTGTATTTACTAATTAATATTACTGCACCAAACAATTCAATGAATGCCATGCTAGTATTATTCGTACTTCAAAATCACTTCAATTATTAGCTCCTTCTCTCATCATGAAACATAATGTTTCATTTTTAGCCCCAGATGCAGACTATCCAGAATGCCAATACATAAATAAATAAATGAAATCAAGCCCACCCAGCCCCTCTTATAATACAAGTGCATTGTATATTTGTGAAACCAGTGTAAGGATAGGCACTCAGACAGTTGTGCCCTGGGACAAGCAGACTGCAGGTTTTATAAATACATACAGAAATAATTAAAATCTAAGGGGTTTAGAAGGGTTAATCTCCTTTAAATAATCTCTGCCACAAAGCCTGTAAAGTCACTGCTGGCTCCGTGCCTACATCAGACCGGCTGTCGTATATCAGGGCAGCACGTGCAGATTGGAGCAAAGAGATTAACTGAAACCCTGCCATGCTGGCCTAGCAGACTAGTACAGCTACCCTGAATATGGCTCTCCCCAGTCACTACCAAGACTACCAAACAGTGGTGAAACCTGAGCAGGACATCCACCACCAACAGGTCAACAGTCCACCTCCTTTACCTAATCAAAAACAGAGGAGAGGTAGATGTTAAACTGGCTGCTAAATTTAGCAGGTTTTTTTAAGTAAAGGACAAAGAAAGCCAAATGGGATGAGGGCTTACAGCCATCACCATCCAATCCAGCTCAACCAATTTTGAAGCAAACTGCAGTCATTTGAAATACATTTTAGAAGAATCCACCACTTTGTAGGGAGCTACCTCTGCTTCATGAGAGTCAACCCACAGCGCTATGTAAGTGCAACAGAGATGTTATGCATTTTTAATTATTAAATTACAACACAATCATTGCTTTACATCTTCAGAGAACTTACTCTTACTTTAAACCTGCGTATTACCACAGCGTAGACAAAGGCTGAGTTTGAACTGGCTGTATTCTAATGAAACTATGCTGTATATGAATCTTCGAGTTTGCTGAGGACTCAGGTTCTAACCATATATACCCACAAGAAGCTTGGGCAAAGACAGTATTATCTGAAAGCCTATAACTGAACTAAGAGCTGGACAAAAGCCTTTGAAAAATTTGAATTGCATTATATACCTTTCAAACTAATCATCAAAAAGGGTTAGGAACCACATTTTGATGTCCTAAACCTTCTTCAATTAGGCCTTACAAAATTGCAATCAAGACTGCTTTATACATGCTCTAATTTATCCAAACTACATAACTGTGAAGGTTTGGATAAAAAGACTTGGGTTTAGTAATGCAAAGCCTCATACAGTCAGATCTAGGTTCTGCAAAACAACAAGCTCAGGACTATCTTAGGTCCACCTTCCACATATCTGAAACAAAGTTTGTGGGCAGTGGAATTAAGGTGCTAACATGACCTTTCTCTAAAATGAACAATTTCTACGGGAATACACATAATCACTGTATAAGATTAAATGAGCTACACTGTACAGATTCCTTGTATTCTTCCACTTCAATAAATACTTACAAACAAGTGTGGTAATCTTTCCTCCCACTTAATCTTGCGTTAGAGAAAGATATTCAGATGCTTATGTTCTTCTGGCAGAGATGTGAAGGCATAGATCCAGATCTTGCACTTCTGCAAGGCTGACAATGTACACAGATCTGAGGCAGAATTTAGTTGTAATGTGCTTCCTGAGTTAACCATAGAGTTTCAATTCCTCTACTTAATACCCTAAAGTTTTTATGCGACACCTAATGTGTCGAATGTGTTGAATTTTATCAAACACAGTGAACAGTATTTGTTAATCTATAATTCACCATTTTATACTGGCATTTATGAATGTAGCTGCTCTTTTATTTTATTGCCCATCAGTGATTACAAACACATGCTATGGGCTCTGGAAACTGCCCTATTATCTAACTTTGTTGAGGTGGTAACGAGGTGGGGAAAGAAGGGTTATCACTGTATTTGCTCATGGACAATAAGGGCTTGCATAGCTATTGATAAAATACAAATATTGGATAGTAAAGGTAAAAAGGTGTAGGAAAGATGCCCAGGGCTTTAAATCAAGACAAATGCTTCACTGTCAATAACTAGAAATTCTCAATGGAACCACAATACTACCAAAGCAGTGATTTCTCAACCTCTTTAGATTCAAAACGCCCCTTGGAAAATGCTAGCTCTTAGCCTTTCTTCAAAACGCCCCTTGGAAAATGCTAGCTCTTTGCCTTTGCCTTGATTTTTGACAGCAAAAAAAAAAAAAAAATAACAGAGCAATTCTTGTCGCAGGAAGCCAGAAAGACTACAGCAGGTCAGAATGTTTCACACTATGAATTTCTATTAGAAATCTCTGGGTTTATCTTGTGAATCATGTGTAGGTCTCTGCACGCCTAACAGTGCTAATATTGAGCAGCACCCTTGAAAGAACCTCACATCACCCCAGGCTGTCAAGGCACTGTAGCTGAGAATCACTATACTAAAGTGGAAGTAAACTCAATATGAGGTCCAGATTGTTTTTACGTTTTTACTAAAATCCATAAGAGGATACCCAGATATCGTACCTAGCCTGCAGCTGTATTCTGTAAAAGACTAATGGAATTCAAGAGGCTTGGAAGGGAACCAGGGCACATTACAGGTAGTTCCCCTGTATATAAGAAAAGAACCACCCAGACAGCAACTAAACCAAACAGCATGA
>NW_005843125.1:125410-146536 GCF_000455745.1 Alligator sinensis | reverse complement strand
ATCTCACTAATATCAAAACAAGTTTCTCTTAGAAGAGGCACTCAGCGTTTATGCTAGCAATACCAGAGGACTGGAACAGCTCTCAGAAATTTGCATTTGAGTGACAAATGCAAGCTTTCTAAAATATTTTTTTTCTAAAATGAAGTGCTCATGGAAAGGTGCTGGATTAACAACAGAAGAAGCTGCAGTCTTGTAATAACCAAAGTAGGTACAGAGACATTAGAAGTGCAAATTTCCCCAGTGTTGCCTCAAAAGCATGCCTGAAACCCTAACATTGGAACTGAGGTCCACTGCAAGCACTGTTGTAAAAAAAAAAAAAAAAAAGGCCCTTGACTTTTCTACTGAAGCAGTAAAACAAGGGATCCTGTTGTAGGACGGACATCTGTCCACAATGTACAGGGCTGAGACCAACTCATTACACATACTGTGGACCAGTGAACAGTAGTAGATGGCAACTACTTAAAGTCACTATTAACTTGGGCCGAAGTTGAACCAGTGACCTGGAGGTGAAAGGCTCTGTATCTCTCAGCACTGATCCCCAGAGCTGCATAGGCCTGTCTAAGTGTTGATACGTTAATCTTTTTGACTGAAATAAACAAATAAGTGTCCAGCAGAGAGAAAAAATTACCAAAATAATATTCACAAAAAGTAAATCTAAGAGCATCCTCGGGGTCCCATTCTAAGATAAGAAAATATTTTGCCCCGATATATCTTCTTTTTCTGAAGGTATAATTCAAATGTTATAAAGCACTATACTATGCTTTTATTGTATCGGTGCAGATGATATACGGGTGGGTGTTGCAATGCTGCAGTTAATAATAAACTATCTGCGTGGCTTCCTTTCTTGTAACTTTCCTGATGTAGCATTTTACTAGTAGGGAACAGTCCAGATGTCCTGCTAAAATAGTTCAGTAACAAACTAACATTTTTACTGGGGCCTGGAGGATGTAGTCTTCCAAAAAAAAAAGCGCCAGAGTAATGTAAGTGTGCTGTATTGGGTAAATACCTACACATCAGGATACTTTTCAGAGCCATCAGGCAGAGGGGTCAGCCATTTTTTTTAAACTGCACAAGCTAATGCTTTAAGAGTGTCTTGATGGAATCAGGGAAATTGGATTGTCCCCCCATTTGCTGGTCTAAAACAAGCCTTTTTTTATTTATCCCATTAGAGGAACACAAGAGAAACCTTTTAAATGTCACTAAAATTTTCCATGTATTGCAAAACCCAGTCAAAAGGGTTTTAATTCTCCTCAAGAACTCTTAAGTAATGCAGTATGTCAAGGTTTAATAAATTGTGTAAGAGATCTTTTTTATTCTGTGCTGTGCTGTTTATGTTATTTCACTCAAGGTGGTTTTGTTTGCTTAAATTTCTAGGCATGAAGTCAGCTCCTGTCACAGTTAGCTGTGAACTCCAAAACAATGGGTTAGATTCAGCTCTGGTATTAATCTACAGAGCTGAACCATGCATGAAAATGATGGCAGGATGCCTTCTGCACCCCACCCCAAGTATTTTCTGCATGTATTTTTTGCACCTGACTTCCACAAATCTATTTAAGCTTAATAGCACTGACCTTTCTCCCTAATTTTGGTATGCGATCCCTAATTTAGGCGTATCACTTTCATAAAAGACTACTCTGGCACCCAAGACAGTTAACTGAACTTGGTAGGATGCAATTATATACAGTGGTATTAGATTACAAGTTTCCTACGAGTCTTTAAAAACATACATGTTAGCTTAATACTTAGGCAGAATGTGGGGATTTAAAAGGAAATATATAAAGATGTGGTTCACAAGCAAATAAAATGTTGATAGCACTGTTTCAGGAGAGATGTCATGTAGAATGTTATATAAAAATTCCCCTTCCTGAAGAGTTCTTCCAACGCAACTCAAAATTATTTGTAATGCTTCCAATCATTTCAGCCCTAAGCCTCTGCAAAGCGAACACTGACAATGCTGATGAAACATTAAAGAATGTGTGTATATATAAATATGGCCCCTAGAGACCAAGATGAGACCAGAAACATTGTTTTCACATCTGACAATCAACATACAAACCAAGGCAAGTCTATCAAGGCGAGTAGTTAGTACATTCCTTTCCCAGGAAAATAATTAGAAATCGTTCATTAGGAGTTGGGCCAGAGTAAATGTAACTGCTGCTCTCTGAGGTACTGTGGGGTTTAATGCCAAATCTACTTCTTCCATCCACTGCAAACTCCTCCTGTCCTGGTCATTGCCATGGGGAGTAGATCTGCAGATTACTTATCCCAGACCAACTCAAATTATTTATTTTTTACTACAGTTGAAATGGGCCATTTTCAGACCTTATCAGTACTTAAAAATGCCCTCTATAAACCAACATGAGCAAAAGATTTTCAAAAGGAGGATATGAAGTCTAGAGTCCTCAATCAATATTAGTCTTGATTGTTTGGAAAGAAGAAACATTACATTACTAGAAGAAATGTGATAAGAAAAAAGCGGGGGGGGGGGGGGGGGGTGAAGGGGGCTCCAACGCGTTAAGAGTGATCCTACAGTCTGAAGACACTGACAGACAAATCTGCTTTTCCTGGCAGGACATGTCAATATGTTTCTAGTAGCACTTTTAAGTCTGGAGATTCTAATACATTTCCTCCTTCCCGACAGCCACGCAGGTCTCAGAACATTTCGGGGGGGATAAATACAGCTCTCCACCACATTTACTAACTAGGTCACTTCAGTGGTGTGGAGGGACCACAATGTACCAAAGATTGTTTCACTAGAGGCAGCAGTGAAAGCACTAACAGTAGCTGTCACTTTGAATAGCTCCCTTCAGCAAGGTTAAAGCCCTCTCACACCTCTCCCCCCCATCTGTTTTTGCAGCAAAAAGAGGGATGAGGGAGAGAGGGGTCTGGCTTGTAGTTGGGTGTTCATGTTCAACATGTCCACATATGCATCTGGTTATGAATCACGTGCAACATTATGGAGGTGAAGAAAAGGAAAGAGAAGCAGACTTTCCGTGAGTGGCAACAAAAGCACCTATGGAACAAAAGACACTGCCTCTTCATCCCTGCTTTAGGGTTTCTTAATCTATTTCACAAAATGTTGAAATTCAGCATGAAATTAAGAAAAAGGGGGAAAAATCCAAATGTATGGTTACTCGCCCTAGGGCTGTGTTAAAAGGATCAGGAGGTGGTAGGATGGGGGGGAGCACAGGGGATAAAGTAGTGGTTCTAATCAAATCAGTTTAAAAAGCTGCAGCCTCTCAGCGCCTCTCAGAGTTAACCTTGCCAATCAGAGCACAAGCAGGAGCATGCCTGTGCACATTAAACTGGGAGCGTGTCCTTGAACCCACAGCGCACTTCATCCTTCCACAAGCATTCTATGAAGGCTGCATAATGAGCACCCTTAGAACAAGCCTTGAATTCCATTAGGAGTGCTCTTTAGGAATAAGCCACCCTCAAGTGGCAGCCAACACAGCAAAGGCAACTCATACCCTTTTCTGTTATTAGAGGTGAGCTCACGGGATTAACCAGCACTAGCTTGGCAAATTAAAAAAAAAATAAAAAAAAGACACACACCGACAAATACAGGTGCACCATGTCCAGCTTTGAGGTGCATTGCTATTTTTTGCTCATGGCTAAAGGCACAGAAATCACTTTAAAATAAATGTGCACCAGGAATTACCTGAGTAATCTAAAGGGATTATCTTGTTGCCTTAACAGTTTCATAAACCAAGGATGATGCAGCTCTCTCAGAAGTCCTGCACTCTATGTAGGGCTGCCTTTGAAAATGGTCTGGAAGCTGCAGCTGGTGCAGAACACGACAGCCCGCCTTCTGATGCAGGTTGCCAGGGTCACAACTTCAGTGCTGCAGGGCAGGGGTGCTCAACCCCTCAACCCATGGACCACACCTAGCCTGCAGGGCAATGTCATCCAGCCCACAAGGGCCCCCACAAGCCCAAGAATTTGGTGACAGGAAAGCAGTGGCAGCTAACCATGGCTCCCCTGCTGTCAAATTTCCAGACCAAAGGGAAGCCCTGAAGGCTGGATAGTGCAGCCCTGCACGATAAGTGGAGCTGAGTATAGCAACGCAGGGCAGCAAGGAGCCAAGTGGGTCAGCAGGGAGCAGAGCCAGGAAGTATAGGGTGGCAGGAGGCTAAGTGGGGTGGCAAGGAGCACAGTAAGGTAGGGAAGAAAGCAAAGTAGTGCAGTGCCCAACTTAGATCACAGATGGGTCCCATGCCACTTATCTGGCCTATGCAACCAAAAGATTGAGCACCACTGCTTTAGAATATGCACCAGCTCCCACTAGCTTTCCAGTTGGAATTCAAGGTGCTGGTTTTGGCCTGGAAGACCCTAAATGATCTGGGCCTTATGTACCTATGGGGCATTTTTTTCCCCTTAAGGCAGCACTGTGATCCTGAGGGACAGCACAGCAACCTCCTACAAGCACTGCCAGTACACCAAGTCCACTTGGAAAAACACATGGGAGGTCATTCTCTGCAGCTGCTCCTCAGCTCTGGAACTCCCTTCCTTCTAAAGCTTGCCAGAACTTGAGCCTGGATATCTTCTGGAGGCACTGTAAGACCTTCCTATTGGGCAGGAGTTTACTAAACAAAGCTAGAGATGATGTTTAGGTGGTCTCTGTTTTATCTGGATATTTAGTTTCTCTTTAAGTAGCTTGTTCTTTTGTCACTCTCCTGTTTTTAAGTTCTTTTGTTTTCTTAGTAAAAGTCACCCTGAGCCTTTGTTGGGACCTACAGCATAGAAACTGAATAAGTGAATGAATGAATAAAAGAATAAATAAATGACCCCTATCGACTACTTTTCTCGAGTTGGGGGAAGCATAGAGATCTGTGCGCTCTATGTATGTATGTTAATGTGTTTGTCTCCACTTTTACAAAGGCCTGCAGTGCTTCTTTTAAAAATTTAGTTAAATCACCTTTCTCCACACCCCTTCAGGGAGAACTGTAATTCTTATTTGCTTTTTCGTTTTTGGCTTTCAATGTTGTCTTTTTCCTGCGAGTTCCTTTACTTTTTTTTTCTTTTTCCCCCATCAGATTCATTTTGTTTCGGAGCTCTATATATTTTTCTCAACATCTAACTCTGCTCCCATTTTCTGACATCTTTGCTCAAATTTTATCACTCTTTACTTCTATGAAGGATTTGAGAGACCTGAATTCTAATAGCAATTCACCAGAGTTGTCTGCGGTGACAACAGCTGCTTGGGCCTTCCATTGTTATGACTTGCCTGCTTTTTTTTTTCCAACTCCAGCAACCATCTTTAATGCCTCAGGCCCTACTTATTGCTTTACAGTTTGTTCTTCTTGTGAGACCCTATAAGGGAGACAGCTTCACATACCAGTCTCCTTACTTGTGGCTGCCCACTAACATTTAGGTTCCATGGCTTTCTGTGAAAGGGGTTAGGGAGAAGCAATTCATTTGGATTATACTAGATTATGCCAGATTTAAAAAACAGATTACATCACTTTCTTTGGGCCCTTGTCAATGACCTATCCATAAAATTACAGTGGCAAGACTAAGATTTAGGCCAGGGGTTCCTAAACTGTGGTACACGTAGCCCTGTGGGTATGCAAGACATCTCTAAGTTGGTATGCAGGAGAAATTGTGTAATGGCAGATTTAATTTTCATTGTAATAATAACTGGCATTCAAGGGGTTAAAATATAAAATGTATGTTGGTAGGAGCATGCAGGCAGCTGCTAAATCTGGGAGGGGGTATGTAATAACAAAAAGTTTGAGAACCTTTGATTTAGGCAAAGCTTCTTCTGAATAAAGTTGAACCATTACCATAATGACATGTCAGGAGAACAGGAAGACAGGAAAGATGTTAGAGAAAGTTCAGAAGAGATAAAAACCATTCATTTTCAAACTCAAAATCCAGTCACTGAATAAGCTGTTGTTTGTTAAATAACATGCATCCTAACAACATACAAATGCCCCAAAATTATGAATGTGCAAGGCATGGACTGTACACGTTTCAAATGATCATATCAGAGGCAGACTGAACAATCTAAAACTTGCTAAATCTATCCCTTAAAACACAGCAATGCTGAGAGAATGGAGGAACTAAGCAAATCTGAAAAAAACTTTTGATTTGTGTTCTTTTGTAAATATCTGTAACCAAGACCCAATTATCCTGGGATAAAACCGATACAGTTTGGTGAAGCAGGGGAAAAAAAGGTACATGATTAGATAGTTTACATACAGAGATATGCCAGAGAAGCAAGTTCAAATCAAGATGGGAGTTTGAAGCCCTCTCTGTTGGTTCACTGTATGAAAGGCTTTCACCTTTCATGAAATGCTAATGAAATGTATGAAATGCTTACTATTTTAAAGGGTCACATTCAAAAATGGAGGGAAGAAGAGGGGATTAGGGTTTCTAACTTTTTCTAGGGTTTCTAACTTTTTAAAAACTTTTTCCTGATGTTCAAATAAGGCCTGAAAGCTGAAAATTTCAAGTCCTCTTTCTCTCTCTCAACTTATTTTCCTGGAGGGGTCTCTCTTTTGGAAGATACAGAGATACTGTTTGAAAGCTTCATCTGCCAACAGCTAAAGGTGCTAGGGGTTGGGTGCTAAATCTGATTTCAACAGAAGTCCACTAGCAGGGAATTTGGCCCATGGTCTGTAGAATAAAATATGTAAGAGAACGCTGTTCTGAACTTCACTGAACTTGACTCTAAGATGAAAAGGAAACAGCAATAAAAGTAACATTATACTTCCTATCCTATATTGATGGATAGTGTTGAACAGTTGACATGGTGCTTAGGCTGCAGATATTTTCTGTATACATTGACTGATTTGGCAAACTTTACTCATGCAAACGGTCTTAGTACTGCAACAAGACTATTCATGCGATGGGGAGTTGCATCAAGAGTTGGGCTTACAGTGTTTGTAGTGTTTTGTGGATGAAAGACACTATAGTAAAGCAAGATGTTATTAACCTTAAAGTAAAATACCAAGGTTCAATGACTTCCGCAGGAACAAAAAGCACGCTGCAGGATTAAAAGTATTTAAAAACCCCATTAAAATAAAAGAATGAAAACTTGAATTCTGACACGAAGAAGTACAGGATATGGTATTTTAAGTTTCTCTGCATTTTCGTTATCGAATCACTCAGCTGGAAAGGGAAAATGCTTTGAGAAGCTAATCAAAACACTTTCTCCACTGAAGGCACAAAGCTCCATTCCTCAAAGTGCGTGAAGTCTTAGCATCCCCTTTTGATTCCTCTCTAAGCTTGGATGATCAGGTATTACCAGTTTCCAAAAATGCTCTGTTCCATCCCTGGCTTTCTAAGAAACATCATCCCTTCTCTCCCCAAAGTGGACCTGGCCACAACAATCCAGGCATTTGTAACCTTCTGATTGGATTACTATAATTCACTGGGTGCGTCCACATGTGCGCATTAACTGAGCAGTAACTGAAATTACCTCACACTACAGGAGCACATGTACATGTGCACATCTATACTGCACAGTAAATATAGAGACTTACACCAACTTGCGTGTAAATTTGATACCTGCAACATGTAGGTATCAAATTTACACCCAATTAGTTACTGTACAGTAATGCAGGTGTAGACGCCTTCTGTGCAGTAATGCTGTGTGTGCAGACATTCTTGGAACTAACTTTAGTTCCAGGTCAGTCCACACACAGTGTTAATGCACTTTAATACCTACATGTGTAGATACCAGCCTATTCCCACTTACTGCTCAATAAATTTAAGCTGGCATAAATGCACATGTAGACATGTACTATATCCCACTGTATCTGAAGTTGACAGCAGAGAATACACAGGCTCCAACAGGTACTGAATGCAGCTACTCACATTTTTTAGCTCCAGATGTTGTGAGCAAATCGAAGTTATAATCATATCCTCCCATTAGCACTAATCAGTTTCTGATGTTGGAGAGCCTAAGGTCCTAATTTTCAAAGCAATTAATGGATCAAACCCTTGCTACATCAAAGATCAAATTTTAATCTGTGAATCTTGATGAGAGGGGTCTACTCCTTTGGGACAATACAGAACTAAAAGCAAAGGAGGAAGCATGTGAAAGTTGGGTGTGAAGCAGTCTCGATCCAGGACATCCAGCTATGGAACAATCTTCCAGGAGAGTGTGCACATTCAGAACCTTACCAGAAAGGTCATAAAGCTTTTTTGTTCAACCAAATCTCACTACCACAAGTGACTAACATCCCGTATATTTCTGTGTTGGTGCCATCTCCATCAACCTTTTTTTTGCACAATTCCAATCCCATGAAAGAAGTGCCAGACACACTATAAAGTTCACTAGGGATTTTGCTACTGCAGCTGATTTTACCTAGCTGCTATTCAGGTTGATAGGTTATGTTCTGAGGTCTATGGGCCAAAAAAGGAAAGATTGTTTGGGGGATTTTTTTCCAAGGTACTGTTGTTTCAATACTAGGGGTGCACCAATAAAGATTTTTTTGGCCGATACCAATGGCCGATTATTAATGAGCTATATCAGCCAATACCGATGCGATTGCTGATATGCAAGCCCAGCAGCTTGGATAGCAGTGCCTGACTGTTAAGTCTGGGGCATGGGGGGCCTATCGAGGCCCCTGTGGTGAGGGAGGGAGTGGGACTGGGGTTAAGGCAGTGGCAGACACTGCCCAGCTGGGGCAAGGCAGTGCATGGGAAGGAGCCCTGAGTGTGGCTCCTTGTGCCCCCCAGATGTGTGTGCAGGGCAAGGGCGGGCTGCCACTGCAGGCTGGGGCGGGGGTGGTGTTGGGCTCTTCCTGGTAGGGGATTTCGGCTGGGGCTGCACTTGGGGTAGGCAGCAGCAGTGCTGGGAAGAGAAGCCATAGTGTGAATTTCGGGGTGGCTATAGCCCACCCCGTAGGCCCCCTTCTACTGCTGCCATGGGTACCTCGAGCACAGCTCTGGCCCAACCCCTCCACTGGGAAGAGCCAGGAGCTGGCCCCAGCCTGCAGTGGCAGCCCACCCTCATTCCACACACAGATCTGGGGGGGTATGTGCTCCCCATGTCTCCCCCAGAGTGCACACAGTGGTGGGAACCTCCCCCCCCTTCCTGTGGCCCCCGTATAAGCCACTCAGGGCTCCATCCTATGTCCTGCCACTGCTGGGCAGCATCTGCCCCTGCCTCAGCCCCAGCCCTACTGCCTCCCTCACAATGGGGGCCTCAATCTTCGCCCCCACCCCCATGCCCCTTCTCTCCAGCAGACTTACCAGCCAGACATTGTTCTCCCACCTGTCAGGCTGGCCATGTGCATGCTGTGCTGCGCCCATGCACGCAGCATTTATTGGTGATATTATTGGTCACATCAGGCAAAAAAGCCAACTGCTGATAATGTCACTTTCCCTTTATCAGTGCCAATACGATATAAACCAATGCATCAGTGCACCTCTATTCAATTCTGTTGTTTCAATACTACAATGACGGGTAACATCATGAAATTCTAAGACAGCTTCACTTGGTGGTTTTTACACCTTGTGTGCTCAGGAGACAATATCCTTCTCTGATAAGAGAAACAGCACTACGGAGCTGTGGTACATATTAATTTCTAAAAGAGGGTTTTAATCAGGCAACGTCCTCTGCAGTAGCACAGAATTTAATCTCATTGCCTACTGTAGGTGGTGGGGAGCATGTTAAGCAGAGAAGTTGTATTAAAAGCCATTTCACAGAAATGTGACACAGACAGTCCCTTGGAAAAAAAAAGCCCCCAAACAATCTTTCCTTTTCTGGCCACTTCTGGCCTATAGACCTCAGAACATAACCCATCAACCTGAATAGCAGTTATGCAGATCCATGTCCAATGTCATGCAAATTCAAGTACTTTTATTAATACTGTTAGCACTTACATAGCTGTAGTTTGCCAACACTGATTTGTTAGTCCAGGCAACAGTTCTATTAATTCTAGCAACAACCTGAGCTACATGCATCTGTTATCCCCAAGTCACAGATACCAAAACTGAGACAAAGGTTATGAGATCCGACAAAGGTCATACAAGGAGTAAGCATACAACTGGGATAAATCTCAGGAGGCAGAGCTCCTAATCCTATGAACATCACACTGCACTGGTCTGAACTTTTCTATGGAAGTCCTTGGTGCTCCACCTTTTCCACACCTGGGATCCCCTTCCCCAAAATGGGACCTCCCCACAAGTAAATTAAATCCTCCTCCCAATGCACATTATAGGAAGAGCAGGTGGTGAAGACCCCTACGTCAAATACTCATTTTGTAAACTGAAACTCTCTAGAGGGTCCTAAGCATAGTTCTTGTAAGTATGACTAATATATTCTATCATAATTTTGAAATATTCATCTTAATCTTTTCTTTTCAATCCTTGTACTTTGCTAGGCACAACTAATATTACTGAGAATGACCCAGAGACAGCCCTATAAGTTTTGCTTAAATGTTTGTAACTTCATTTAGAGCTGAGAAAAGCTTTATTTTTGATTTGGGGAAGCTGTTATGTAACACAAAGCTAGTATACTAGTAAAGTGTTACGTACATCCAAAAACCTTTTATTTTTAAAAACCCACTATTTAAAATTAAATTTTGAAATCCTGGCAACCAATATTAAAGGTTTAAGTTTATAATAACGCATTACAATTTAGTAAATTAAATTAAAATATTCAAGCAGTGAATGTTTGCTGCTCACTTTTTAAAGAAAATCAAACCACTGCAGTGGTACAAGTCACTGGCTAAGTATCTGCAACAAGAGTTTGTTGATGTAATAAAATCAGTTTTTGACAGTCACAGACTGTTCTGTCCTTGCAGAGTAAATATTTTACTCATCTCACTTTACTAAATATTCAAATGTGAAACCAACTAGGAGCTGACATTTCCCCCCCCACAAAAAAAATTGTTTTCCTCCTTCAACCTATGGCTAAAAATGAGGTGTCAGAAGATAAGATCCCATATTTCTAAAATCTTGAAGGGGAAGAAAAAGCAGCAAATACTGTTTCAATTAACTGACTTCAAATAATATTTCCTCTGTTTAACAAACCTGTTAGTTTTAAAGGCAAAGCATGTTTTGTTACTTTTCTTTAATTTCTATATACTCATCACATTTAAGGTAGCATTTTAAACTAACAGAAAACAAACAATTTAAAAAGATCTTTCTTGGTGCATTTGAATTGAACTGCAATTTCCATCTGAATCTATTTTAACACAAGTCATAAGTAAATAAACATGTATCACCATCAATTTCTAACATAATTAAAAGAATAAAAATAAGAACCTGATTAAATGCATGTTATACTATATAACTGATTAAATAAATGAGTAAAAACATAATTTATTTACAAATAAAGTGCATCTTTCTGGTTAGCAAAAAAAAAGTATAAAAAATTATTGTAAAGGGTAAATTTAGCTGCAAATCCACCTATTTGAATTATCAACAGTGAATGAGAATAAACCTTTCTTTAGAATAATAACTATGGACAAACACAAAACAAGATTAAAATAATTTATATAAATCAGTGATTTAAATCAATCCATCCTGCCAGAGTCTCTGTCAGTGGTATCAGGTATAGATGCAAAATTGCTACCAAATGGAAATACCAACCTGAGCCAAACAAAACACATTTCACAGCATCAAGAATATAACTACAGCATATCACTTTCAACAAGGGAAGGTAAATAGCCACAAACAGCTATCTAGCCTAAATTATTCCATACACTGTGTAGCACTAATGAAGCAACAGATCTTTCCCAAGCAGAACGAGTCCATTAATACACTGAACCCAATAATACATTCTAGCTTCCTGTATTACCAAAACAAACATTCAAAAAGTAGGTTCCCTATAATAGCCTGATGTATTTTTTCAGAGTCAAATAAAGTCAAACTGCATGAATTTTCTCTCTCTCTCTCATTTTTTTATTGTGTTAAAATGTAAAGCTACTGGTTGCAATACTGGAGGATTAATTGGATGAATCTCTGCACAGGTATAATCATCTTAATGGCAACAAGGATCAAAGCACAGTTAGTAGAGCTGTGACAGTCAAACAACCCCCCCCCCCCCCCCCCCCCAAACCATTTGATGAAGAGGAAGGCTTTCACAAGGCTGAATTTATGCCTGTTATTTTTAGTCATTTCTACAACAGGGCAACAAGACAACAGTCCTGTAGGCTATATTAGTATAAAAGAATTAAGATGAGAAATGATCTGGATGGTGTACTTCTCTAGATCAGAATATTTTGACAGCATCATATAATTCAGTTAGATGTACAAATAAAGTGACACTGTTTATTTCCTGAACTCACAGTAATTTTAACTAACCTCCCATTCTGCTGTGGGCTTGAAGGCCTGCCTGTTGTTCACTGATAGCTGATACACATCTAAAGCAGTGTCAATTTAACATAAATATTATGGGAAAAGGTTTAATAAAAACCTATCAGCATTTTTAGCTCTTTGCTGTTCTCATAAAAAAAAGTAATTAATTTATTAAGAATAAGAGGCCCAGATTCCCCTGTATACAAATGTATTTGCACAAGGAAATTCACTGTAACAAAGATAATATTATGGCATGTATCACAATTATTCAATTAATAATGGACTCAAACATAAGAGATACACCGGTAAAAAAAAATGTAGTCTGCTCACTAAAAGAGAATGGGGAGCTGTAATTTCTAGTATGCCATATTAAGACCTTCACCTTTTAAAAAATGTGACTAGATACAGAAATAAATAACCTCATTTTAAATATCAGCATCAGCGACTACTGTGCTTCTAGGCTTCGGTATTGTACCTTAGGTTCTCGATGTCAAAATCCAGTTGGATGGAATAAAAAATGAAAATGGCTGATGACAAATGCAGGAAGAATCCTTCACAGCCAGAAGAGGCAATGTGTTCTTACCAGCTGTGGGAGCAACAGTTTGGAACAGAGATGTTCCACACTATGTATCTAATCCATTCAGACTGTTAGCTTTCCAAGCTAGCAAACAGCTAGTCCCATACAACTGGGTCTTTTGAATGAGACCTTAAAAATTGACTTCTGATCTGCTTGTAATTAAAGACTTAATTTTCACAAGCAGCCTGTTTGAATAAGTGCAATGTTTAAGCCTTTTAAAACAAATAAAACTCAGCCCATAAATAGTCAGTGGCACTTTTCTGTAAGAAAGTAGGTTTGCCTTAGTTTCTTCTGCCAAAATTTTTTCCCTAGTCACCCAATAAAACCACCTGGCTACGACCCCCTAAGCTAGAAATAGCTGCATTTCAGTGGGATTAGAAGTATACAATTTGTAAAGTGCTATGTGAATATAGTATGCTATTAAATGCAAAATGTTATTGACGGAATACCTGGCACTGAGCTCTCAAACCCATTCGAGAACTTCAAAGGGCCAGATTCGCACACGTCAAGCGCATCATCTCAGGATGCTTTCAAAGTTTTCCTTTCGTGGCTCCGTGAAACACATCTCCTAAGCCATTAAATCAATTAGATGGAGAGGGAGTGGGAGGGGTAGAGAATGGATAAAAGCAGCAAAACACTCCTATGAAGACACTGAGAAGCTTCAGGCTCGGCGATATTAAGAAAGGAAAGAAAAATCAATCATGCTGCCTGAAAAAAAAGGCACCAGCACAGCCACCTTGTCATAACTCAGATATCAATAATACAAACCCCAAAGGGAACTTCAACTGACTAAAGGATCCACTCACTAGCTACCAGAAAGGAGGCGTGTTTAAGATATCTTTAAACTAGAGATGCATCGATATATTGGCTGGCTATCAGATCAGCGCTGATAAAAGGAGAAATGACATTATTGGCTATTGGCTTTTTTGGTTGTTTTAGCCAATAATTCTGGCCACGTGCCTGGTGCAGCCTGGTGAGCATAGTCCGGTACCCATGTCCTGCCACCAGCTTGAGCCTGCAGCAGATTACATGTCCCAACAAGCAGCGGGAATGGGAGAGGGTGCCAAGCAGCAGTCACAGGGTGCTGTGCTTGGCAACAATGGGACTGTTACCAGCTCCTGCTGCTATGGCCACAGTAACACCACGTGCACAGCAGGGGCTTGAATGCCAGGGCTGCCATGGAAACGTTGGGCTGCGCGTGGCTGGGGTAAGTGCTGCGCCAGGGGCGTTCTGCTCCACTGGGCACCAGGTACCTTTACAAAAGTGGCTTCTCCCTGGCAACTGCAGGAGCTCAGCTGCGCAGGGCCCACGGCGCTGAGGCAGCAGTGTGCTCTGGAGCTTCCAAACACGCCTGGTGCCACTGTCCACACAAGGATCCACTCCACACACCTCAGACAGCAGGATGGGCTGCACGGGGAGCAGGGCTGCAGGTAGGAGCTGTGGGCAAGGGGGTGATGTGAGTGGGAATGAGGTGGTCACCACCTTCCTCGTTGAGGGCTGGAGCAGGCAGGAGGTGGGCTTGTGTGTGTGTTATAAATACAAAATAAACGAACAGGAACAGGTTTATGTCAGTAGTTTAAAATGCCTTGCACTATTACTAAATAACGGTTATCGGATCAGCATTGGCCAATATGGTTGGTTAATCACTGGCCATCACTATTGGCCAGAAAATCTTTATCGGTGCACCCTGCTTTAAACCATTCTGAACTTCAGTCTAATGCACTGCTAAGGAATTTTCTACAGCAAAAAGAGTAGCCCAAAGCCAAAGGTCAAATATTTATTTCATTACCCTCCCCTCTATTTTCTCCCTGAAAATTACTAGTGAAGCCAATATGAGGGAGTGAAAATGAACATGCTGCTTAAAAGTCAAGACAATAGTGGACAATCTGCTGCAAAGATTTGGGAAGCAGAAAAGCAGTTGCTCATTAAGAGGGTGGTACAAAAAGTTAAAGGCTGGACAATGAAGCTGCAGAGAATGTCTGAATAGAGCTGCAGGAAGAGAAAAACTAATGCCCAGATCTACAGAGGCATTTAGGTATTTGATTTCAATGGGATTTAGGTGCCTAAGTAGGCATCAAGTGCCTAAAAACTTTTGTGGACCTGAAACTATGAGTCAGAGTTAGCCAAGAGAGTTTTGAAAGAGACCAGGGGAGAAAGTGAAGTGATAATTGGTTGGCATATTTCAGAAACAGGAGATGCAAAATTGATTTCAATGGAAAGGAGCTTAGCAGATAATAAAAATGGAAGTTCAAAGATACAGATTCGCACTGATTATCTATATCAGCAATTCTCAACCAGGGTGCCACCCTTGAGATCCTTTCAAGGGTGCTGTAGGGTGCCAGGCAATGTTAGCACTGTTAGATGTGCACATGATTCATACATTAAACACAGAAATTTAAAATAGGAATCTATAGTGCTAAAATCATTCTGCCCTATTGTGGTCTTTCTGAGCTCTTGGCAACAGAAGAATTACTCCATTATTTTTCTGTAATAAAAAATGAGTGAAAACTAAGAGCTGGTATTTTCCAAGGTGGGTCTTGAATCTATCCAGGGGTGCCTCAAGTCTCAAAAAGCTGAGAACCACTAACCTATACAGAACTTAAATGGCTATGTTCAGATCAGAATAGGAATTTAGTAACATAATAGAGAACATTATTAAGGAACAAATGAGCTGTGATTATACATAAAACCCATACTTCTGATAGCATTTATTTGTTCAACAGGATATGACTACTCTTTTGTTCCAGTTTCTATTCTTTCTCAGATAACTACAGCAGTTTTTCTTGCCCGTAAGCAATGGAAGGCAAATGTTAACAGAATTCCAGAACTGCTGACTTGCTCATGCATGGGGCACAAAACTGTTGCTTAAACAACAGACATACAAAAAGATCCTCTACGTACTCTATTGACAGTTAGAACCACCAAATGAGCGTCCACAACTCCAAGCTCATAAGTATTAGCTGGAGATTTCACAATGTACTTGGTACTCCAATAGAAACTAACGTCAGCCATAAATTAAAATTCAAGAACAGTCAAGACACTGAACAGAAGGAACAAATAGGCCAAAAGATTAGAGCAATGAGTTTATATACTATTATGAGAATACAAGAGGTGTTCCTTTGGAAGCTAACGAATGGTCACATCATTCAAAGTGAACGCGAGTTGGTGAGCCCAAACCGACAATTCCATAACTTCTAGCAACTGAAGAACACAAATGAAGTACACCTACAATAATCATCCACAGTATCCTCATCACAAGGTCAATTAAAACCATAAAACATATTTCAGGGAAGAGCTGGTATCCTCTAGCACAACGAAGGAAAACCTTTTTTAGCACACATGGCAAAAATTAGCCCTGCACCCTCCACAAGTGCCAATTCAATCCCCTTTCTCTGCCTAATCTGCCATTTTGCTTTCTGCTCCCTGCCCTGTGGCTCTTTGCCCAATCTGCAGCTCTGATTTCTGCTTCCTGCCCTATCTACTGCTGTGCAGCCTGTCCCCTCCCCAATCTGTCATGTGCCATACGCAGAGGCTGCCCATACCATTCATGGCACGTGTGCTGCAGGTTGGCCACCCCGCTTCAGCACAGTATCAAACTAAAGGTAACGTCAGCCATAAATGCTGGCTGCATTATTAAAATTCTCTCTTCCCAGTAAAAAACATCCATTTTGTTTTCTTTTATCCTCCCTGCTATATCTGGCCACTGGAGCAGAAGTAGGGCATAAGACTGCAAGGTACATTCTTCCAGAAATGCTCAGCCGCTATTCATACATTTAAATTGAAAATAATTTTGCAGTCCAATGTCTGAATTATGAGGCCACCCTGTCCCAAGAGGAAACTTTTTCTGTAGTGGGTACAGCTGTGATATATTCCTATGCAAATGAACCAATTTTCTCATCTCTTTCTCTTTATGAAAAGTCTCCCATTTCTTCCCCATCACTGAATCCAGCCCTCAATGAGCTTGATTAATATCAACACTTGAAGTTTTCTTTTTAAGGATCACAAAGAGGGCTAAATTCAACTATCAGATATGCACTGCGATTCCCATTAATGTAAATGGGGATTCATGTGTACAGTCAAAAATAGTAAGGTTGCCATCTTATCCTCTTTTAAATCTCTCATTAAGCCTCGCCTTACAAGCCTCTGCTCCCTGGCTCTAGTTGGGCAGGTGACAAGCCTAGAATTCTGTTTTTCTGCTAATCTCTATATTGTTACCTCATTCTTTCACCCAATCAACCTCTCTCTTTGGCCTACCTGTCACATCTCCTCTGACAGCTCATAGAAATATTTCTGGAACAGGGATGACCTTTATTATGACTCCAATTCTTGATTAGGGTTCCCAGGTATTACCATTAATACAAACAAATAACAAGAATATGAGGGCAAACTGAACCCATAATGACTTTGTGTGCATGTTGATTTGTTCTCTCTCCAACCTGCCAAACCAAAATATTGCGCTATTTGGCATTAACTGTCAAGATTTCCATATGACTGTAGTAGATATTTTGGGTTTAGAAATGTCATGGTTTACTTGACAGATACATAAGTTAATATAAGAGGACCTAAACTGGTGCCATCTACAAATTAAGGTATTAAAATAGATGGGTACAGCAAAAAAGAAGAAAATGCAGGAGGTTTTAAGAAATCCCCCAGATTTTTGCCATGTATATTATTCCAGTTTAGTTTCTCTTACTTATACATCCCTTCTGAATTTGTCCCTTAGAATTTAGAGTACAATACACAGCTTCTAACAATTTTAGAAGTAAAAAACTAACTTGATTGAAAGTGTCCACAAAAAATGGTTTAACAATGTGTTAGGAATGGGACATCACAACGAAAAAGCTCAGTGATGCAAAAACAGCTGCTTCTATCTGAAAGTACAATATGGTGGCTCAGATCCTAAGTGGTATTTAGGTATATAACTCCCACTGATTTCAATTCCTAAATATTTTTGGAGGATCTGGGTCAGAGCTCAAGGTAATTCCTTCGAATTAGCAATTAATTTTGCAAAAAGCTACTATGAAACAATCCCACATTAGAAGAAAAGTTTTCCCTTGCAACTGGATTCCAAAGGATTTCCTGATCACTGCCCAATCTGATCTGTTCTTATTATCAGAGATGTTCCAAACAATTTCCTTACTCTTTGTTCGGTAGAAGCTCCTCTTCTCCATGACTAAGTACAGACATCTGGGGGCATTAGGGGGAGGTTAAGACAGTTCAATGGCTGCCCCATATCAGGTAAGTCAGGATGGGGAGATTAGCAGGGGGGCTGGGGGGCGGGAAAATTGAAGGTCTGCCAGAGGATGGGGGAGGCATGACCCATGACAGGTGGGGGACAGGCGTGACCCATGGGTGGGGCAGGCGTGACCCATGAGGGATGGGGGGGCAGGTGCAACCTGCAGGTAGGGTGGGAGGGCAGGCATGACCCATGGGTGGGGGCAGATATGACCTGTGATGGGTGTGGGGGCAGGTGTGACCCACAGTTAGGGTGGGTAGGCCAATGCAACCCATGGGGTGGGCGGCACTGGCATGACCTGCGGGCAGGGTGGGTGGGGCCAATGAGACCTGCAGCTGAGCTGGGTGGGGTTGGTGTGATCTGCAGGCAGAGTGACCTGGGCCAGTGAAACCCATAGGGGGGCGGGGGCTGGCATGAACTGCAGGCAGGGTGGATAGGGCTGGCGAGACCTGCAGGTGGGAGTGGGTACAGGTGGCGTGGCCAGCAGGCTGGGTGCAGGGACAGTCATGACAGGATGGGGTGTGGCAGGCATGACCTGGGAGAGATGTGGGGGCAGGCATGACCCACAGGTGGGGTGGGAAGGGCTGGCATGACCCATATGTGGGGTGGCAGGCAGGTATGACTCATGGGTGGTGTGGGGTCCCCCCAGCAAACCTACACCCCCATGCCGCCCGCCCATCCCCCCACCAGGACTTACTTGCTCACCTCCAGCAGCAGTGAACACTGATAAAAGTGGCTTCACCTGGAAGTGGCCTGTGGGATGGAGGTTGAGGGCTGGCTGGTCGGGGGGTGGGAAGAACAGGGGGAGTTGGGCAGGGCTAAAAAGAGCAGTCCTGGGCCTGGGGCCACTGGCTGCTTTTTCCCAGCCCCAGGTCTGCACAAGGAAAGTATACAGAAATTCCATGCACCAGTTTGACCTAAATCAAGTAAGTTTGATATTACATAGATTCAAGGTTATCATCTTAAACCATGTTCTGCAATTTTTAGACTGGTTTGTGCATATGGAACTTCTGTACAGTTACTGGTTTAGACTAATTGCTGGTCACTGAGACCAGGTCTGTAAATGTAAGGTTGGCACCAAGATGAGCCAAGTTTAAATTGGGCAGCCATTCTGAACCCAACTTAATCTCCCCAAATGTCTGTACTTAGCCCGTGAGGTTTTCTGAAGAGGGAGAAGACCAAAATGTATTCCATCTCTGCTTCAACAAAGCCATTACTACACTAGTGCCAGCTGGATGCAACTACTTCAGGTTTGCAAATAAGCAGAGTGATTGATCAGGACAAATTTGATGACACCTTTATTGTGGCTAATAATGACAAGTACAGTTGCCCATCCAAAAAAGACCTTATAAGATCCTTTCATTAAAACTTCAATGCTGAGAAGTTTTTGATTCTTAACTAGAGACCAGGCTGCCTTCCAACTACTTGGTAAGCACAAAAAAAGCTCTTGGAAGTATTACTATTGTTAATAGATACTGTTGTCACGTCTAGATCTGAGCTTTATATACATAATCGTGATGAAAGGGAAGGAGCACACCTGAACTCCTCTCTCTACTGAAATTTTAACTTTTAACATTATCCCACAGATATAAGGAAACCAGTAATGATTCCTTTTCAAAACATTCGCAGAAGAATGGTGTCTGGTGTGTTATAAACAAAGAGGAGATTTCTGATTTGTTAATTGTTTTCAGTACCAAAAGGATCAAAGTCAAGAGAACTATTTCAGAAAGCAACATATTAACAGAGGAGGCTGAAAATGACACAAATATGGGCCTGAGTAAAAAGCATGGTTATTGGTTTTCAGGAAATTTCAAATTTTTTATTTTTTTAAATTTGGTTTTGGTCTGAACCAGACCAGGTTATTGGAGTCTGAATCTGAAGCCAGTTGTGCCAAAGCTTCCAGGGCCAGGTACAGACATTGCACTTTTACCCATATAAGTGATCAGAAACCACTCTATACCTGTAACAGAACAGAAGTTCAGCACATGTAGATGGGTTTAAAAATGGCCAAACCCAGTCTAAGATTTGTTCCCCTCACCAAAGGGTAAATGTGTTGTTTCCTACTGATCTAAATTATACCTCTTACAAAAAGATGTATAACTTAGCTTGATTCCAACTCAGGGGTTTTTTGATCTGTACCTAACCCAGGAGTCCCACCACACAGGCAGGAAGTACTGAGAACCTGGAATCCCAGGATCCCCAAACATGAGAAAGTCTTCCTGGCAGGTCTGCCCTGGAAATGTGGACCCTGGAAAATGCTGCACCCTTGCACTGGGGCAGTCTTGAGGAACCCAGGCAGACAGCCAGCTGCAAAGTTCACTGACCCCCAAAATTTACCAACAAACCATTTAAAACTTAAACTGGTTCTTGGACAAAACTTAGTTTCTTTGGGAATTTCAACCAGCGCTACACATGCTAGAGATGTGTGGCTCACAGCTATGTTAAAATCAGACAACAGGAAGACGACTCATTTGTCAGAAGTATTAAGACATTTGGAAGAAGCAGCCCGGGGAATGCCCTCCGCAGCAGAGTGGCAGACGGTCACCTCCAGGACCGGAGCTGCTCGCAGCGAACAGATACCAGTTCCTCCAGTCCGACTGGAGAACAGGTACGAGGCCCTGGAGACCCTGCAGGAGATGGAAGGAGAGGAGGAAACCCTTGGGCAGGAAGCAACACCACATTCTCCATGCTCTGAACAGGACAAGAGACCCAAGCAGACCCAGAGGAGGAGGCAACGAGTGCTCGTCATAGGCGACTCCATCCTGAGAGGTACGGAAGGGCCCATCTGTCGCCAGGACCCCTCAACACGAGAGGTCTACTGCCTGCCCGGAGCAAAGATTCAGGATGTGAAGGAAGTAATCCAGGCCAGGATCAAGACCACCGATTACTACCCCATGGTCCTAGTCCATGTGGGTACTAATGATGCGGCCAGGAGAACCCCCGATCACCTGATGGCGGACTACAGTGCTCTGGGCAGCGTGCTGAGGGAGTTCGGTGCACAGGTGGTATTCTCTTCCATCCTACCAGTGAACGGACGCAAAAGACGGCATGA